>NC_045426.1:582574983-582877817 GCF_902635505.1 Sarcophilus harrisii | reverse complement strand
CAGCTGGTCAGTTCCAGTTGGGCAATGCTGCTATTTCTTCCTCCTCCTCCTCCTCCTCCTCTTCCTCCTCCTCCTCCTCCTCCTCTTCCTTCTCCTCCTCCTCCTCCTCTTCTTCCTTCTCCTCCAATACCTTCTTCTCTTTGTCTTCCACCTCCTTTTTTAATTCCTCCTTATTCTCCTCCTCTTCTTCCTCTTTCTCTTTTCCCTCTGTCTACATGGAGAGTCATAGCCTTATGTGTAGATGCTCTGTCCAAAGGATATAAATTTTGATTTTTTCTACTTCACCAAATATCTTAGGGTTTGGGGACTAGATATTTTTTCTTCCTTATTTATTTATTCTTTCATTGTTCCTTCCCCCTCTCCAAACATTGGAACAGCTAACTCTTTTGTCTCATGTAGTTTTCATTTATGGTTTCTTGAAATATAATTCTAAAAAATAGGCTTCAAATAGAACTTCTTCTTCTTTTTTTTTTTTTTTTTTTTTTTTTTTTGCTGAGGCAATTGGGGTTAAGTGACTTGTCCAGGATCACATAGCTAGGAAGTGTTAAGTGTCTGAGGCCAAATTTGAACTCAGGTCCTTCTGACTTCAAGACTGGTGCTCTGCCCACTGCACCACCTAGCTGCCCCACAAATGGAGGCTTGACTATGCTTTTGGACCCAAATCACTCTGGCTTTCACTGGTCAATCTTAGGTCTCAGTTCATGCCTCACTTGCTCATTGTTTAGGTTTTAATGACTCTTAATGAGTGTAAATAGCAATTGTTTCTGTTCTGGCCAGAAACTCTGAGGGCCTTCCCTTCCCAGATTGATTCTTTTTTTTTTTTTTTTTTTTTATTTAATAGCCTTTTATTTACAGGATATATACATGGGTAACTTTACAGCATTAACAATTGCCAAACCTCTTGTTCCAATTTTTCACCTCTTACCCCCACCCCTCCCTAGATGACAGGATGACCAGTAGATGTTAAATATATTAAAATATAACTTAGATGCACAATAAGTATACATGACCAAAACATTATTTTGCTGTACAAAAAGAATCAGACTCTGAATTATTGTACAATTAGCTTGTGAAGGAAATCAAAAATGCATGTGTGCATAAATATAGGGATTGGGAATTCAGTGTAATGGTTTTTAGTCATCTCCCAGAGTTCTTTTTCTGGGCATAGCTAGTTCAGTTCATTACTGCTCCATTAGAAATGGTTTGGTTGATCTCGTTGCTGAGGATGGCCTGATCCATCAGAACTGGTCATCATCTAGTATTGTTGTTGAAGTATATAATGATCTCCTGGTCCTGCTCATTTCACTCAGCATCAGTTCGTGTAAGTCTCTCCAGGCCTTTCTGAAATCATCCTGTTGGTCATTTCTTACAGAACAGTAATATTCCATAATTTTCATATACCACAATTTATTCAACCATTCTCCAACTGATGGATATCCATTCAGTTTTCAGTTTCTAGCCACTACAAAAAGGGCTGCCACAAACATTCGTGCACATACAGGTCCCTTTCCCTTCTTTAGTATCTCTTTGGGATATAATCCCAGTAGTAACACTGCTGGATCAAAGGGTATGCACAGTTTGATAACTTTTTGAGCATAGTTCCAGATTGATTCTTTTTTAAAAGCAAAGTAGGTCACCTTTGTCCCATTTCTTACCTAGCCTTTAATCACTGAATTCTAAAACTGTTGTTTTAGACTATCTGAGACCTGGGAAAGACTTTATCTTAAAGGGTCAAGGTCTCCCAGTGCAGCTGTGGCCATCTCCAGTTCTCTTGACCTATGTCTTATCACTGTGCTCAGATGACTTGGAGAGAAAGTAAGTCTGATGACTTTGTACAGTCCTGCCTCACTTACATTCAATTCACTTGGAAGTCAAGACATCCTCCTCCTGATGTCATTGGTCTTCTTCCAGAACAAAGAATAAACAATGGGTAGAAGAGAGGCTGGAGGGAGGGAGAGAATTTGGAACTCAAAATTTTAAAAAGTATTACAAGTAAACAGATAGATAGATAGGTGTAGATATATACATATGTCTGTGTGTATACATATAAAAGAAATATTCATTGTTTTCCTAATATGTGCCAAGTACTTGGCTAGGTGCTAAGGACTCTGCCACAAAGAGCTTATGTTGTACAAAGGGAGTCAATACACTATATATATGAGAATATACAAAAATACACTAAATAAATGACCAGAATTAGGGCCTGAGAACATTACTTCCTATCTATATGAATCTGGACAAGGCAGCTATAGGTAGCACAGTGGATAGAGCACTGGATCTCGGTGGAGACAAGAAAATCTGAATTCAAATACTGCCTTAGACATTTACTAGCTAGGATGAAAGATTTCATAGCATTAATTCTGAGTTTCCATCCTTCTTTGGGTTTTTTCTTATGGCTCCCAAGGATAACCATAGTATAGAATATAGAGTTCTAATAAGTAAGAACTAAAATACAAATTCATAGATAGATACATACATAAATACATACTCACACATATAGTTCTATTTTTTCTCAGAGTTGTAAAACACTTATTTGGTCTTTCAGCATTTTTTTCAAATTATCCTAGATTGAAAGAAATACCTAGCACAATTTAATTGCTGATGTAACAGAGGCATCTTGAAGATCATTGATGCCACTGTGGTTGATAGATCTTTTCTGAGAGCTGAATAAAATGAGAAATATTCTTTGCTTATGATGCTTACTGTGAAGACCACGTTAGCATCCTGGATGCCTTAGAATCATCCAGAGTCAGGATAAGCAAAAGTTCTTGGTCTTTATTCTTGGTCTTTAGGGGTAGAAGTGAAAGGGATGGACGCAAGCTCTCCACGGCCTCCCTTCTTCTCCTCTACTGACAAAGTGACCCTGGCTTATCTTACTCCACCCCCTAATCCCTCCTACAATTATCTGTATACACCAAAAGATCAAGCCAGCACAGAATAGTGAGAAGGGCCATTTTCCAAGCATCTGCTAATAACGTATTGTCCAATCAGTAATTAGCCGTAAGTGCTCAGTTGTCTGATTCCAGAGCACATATTCAGAGTTTCAGTCCTTTACATCTCCCGCTTTCTTTTGTTTTAGAACCCAGCTGGTCATGCCCTCCCTGACTTCTCAGGGAGGTAAGAACCCCCAAAAGGAAGTGATCACGCCCTCCCTGACTTCTCAGGAAAGGAGATGAAAACACCAAAAAGGAGATGATCATGCCCCCACCCCCACCTCGACTTCTCAGGAAGGGAGGTGAAAACACTAAAAAGGAGATGATCATGCCTTCCCTGACTTCTCAGGAAGAGAGATGAAAAACACCAAAGGGAAGTGGGGAGTCAAGTCAGATATTGCTAGTGGGTTTCTGGGATAAAGGGTGTTACTAGAGACAGGTATGCACAAACCCATCAGCATGGGAGGTATTACACAAGCACATAGCAATAAAGCACAGGCTATTAGTGATGACTCTACCCACAGCCAGTACAGGCTCAATGTGGTGTAACAAGCATGAATTGTACATGCAAGTAGTGATATAACAAACAATATAAATCAACATGGTGTTGTAAAAGATTTCCAGAAGTCCTAGAAGGAGGGTATGTAAACAACAGTCACACATACGCCTTCTTCAGCAGCCAAGAGATAGTCCAAAACCAATCTATTGTCCATTGCTTCACGTGTCAGGGAATCCAATGATCCCCACAAGTTTTTGAAGTCCTGCAACAAGTCTTTTTATGTGTTAGGGAATCCAATAATTGCTGCAAGTTTTGAAATCCTGTAATAGTCTTATCATTTCTCAGAAAATCCAGTGATTCCTAAGGATTTTCAAGTCCTACAACAGTCTTATCATGTCTCAGAGAATCCAATGATTCCTGAGGGTTTTCAAATCCTACAACAATCTTTTCATGTCTCAGGATTCCAATGATTCCTGAGGGTTTTCAAGTCCAACAATTTTTGATGTCCATGAGTCAAACACCATAACTGCCATGCTCATTCAATGGTGGGCACAGTCAGTGATGGAACCACCCAATGTTTCTTGGGTCTTCTCCTTCGTTTCAAGGGTCTGCTCTGTCTCTCCAATAGACAAGGTGAATACAGCTGGTTGGCAGCCATCTGATTCCTTCTCCATCTGTGGAGATACAAGCAAACCCTCTCCCCCAAGCAGTTAACCTATCTGGTCCTTTCCATTCACCACTTTCTGGGTCTCTCCATATCACTTAGCAATTATCTAAAGATAGTGGAGCTGCTCACACTGGACACTTACCTTCCAGTGGGTTATAAAACCTGTCTGCCAAAGCCAGTGCATCTTTGTCAAAAATCAAGAAGTTAATAGTATAAAGAGCTAGATTTAGAAGTTCTCTAGGGTTACCTGTGACTCCCCCTTTCTTTTGTTTTTGGAGGAGCGTTTCTCTTCTCTACTATTGCCTGTCCTTGAGGATTAAAGGATATGCCAGTAGTGTGTAAAATATTATACTGTGCACAAAAGTGTACAAAATGTTTAGAAGTATATGCAGGCCCATTATCTGTTTTTATTGCTTGTGGCACACCCATAATTGCAAGTGCTTGAATAAGGAATTCAGTGACCACTCGGGCTGTCTCTTTTGCTGCTGGTATTGCAAAAGTGAATCCTGTAAAGGTGTCCACCACAACATGCATAAAAGACAGACAACCAAAAGATTTATAATGGGTCATATCCATTTGCCAAATTTCATTAGGTCTCAAACCACAAGGGTTCTTCCCTGGAGGGAGTGTAGGAGCATGGAAAGGAAGGCAAGCTGTACAGGCTTTTAATATGCTCCTAGCTTCCTCTCTTGTTATTCCAAATTGTAAATGTAAAGCTTGAGCAGCCTGATGATATTTAAAATGAGATTCTTGGGCTTCCTAAAATAAAAGAGTATTGGCCAACATGATTAGAAGGCTATCTGCCTTTGAATTACCGTCAAAAATGGGACCTGAAAGTCCACTATGAGAGTGGACATGCAAGATATAAATCTTACCTGGATGCTTTCTCACTTGCTCTTGAAATTCCTTAAAGAGCTGGTGTATATATATATATATATATTAATATATATTAGAGGCTACAAATTTTATTTGGGCTGTGGCAATTCTTTGTACCACACCTACTAAATAGGATGAATCAGATATTATATTTATATCTCCTAGATAATAAATAAGAGCTAAAATGATTGCATACAATTCATTCTGCTGAGTGGACTGACTACTCTCTTTACAACTAAGTCATGAGAGTATACAGCACAAATAATATGTTTTGATGCATCTGTAAAGATAGTTGGTCCTTTAAGAGGAACTTTAGAAATTTTTTCTTCAAGAGTCCATCACCAATTATATAATTCTGTTTTTGTTCATTGTAAAATCCATAAAGAATTATGCAGCTCTTGTGGAGCTTGTATCTCTGATGTTCTGATTAATCAAATAAAGATATGATAATTTATTAATTCATTTGAAAAATAAAATTACCACCAACATACTGAAAAGAAAAAAAAAAACTTCTACCAAGTGGGTGCCAATCAGTTTTCCTTTTTAAAGTAGAACTGGTTAGTCAACATTTCTTGCCAAAATGTGTCTCTTTCTTGTGGTGGTAAATCAATGGACTCGAATGACTTGCATATTTGTTTAGTAATCTATCAATCCCTCACCTCTTTAACTTCCTGGAAAGAAAGCCTGAGAAGGTCTGGTGCTTGGGCTTTGTTTCTCTGCAAAGACTCCACAAATTGGCCTTGGTATTTAGGGAACAGTCGAATGGCTGCTGAACCCAGGAGGACTAAAATGTTTGCTCTCTAAAATTCTAGGATCTTACATGTAAAATGAATTCTGTATAATGCAAGCTTCCCAGCTAAAGAAATGGGTGAGATTCTTTTCTCCCTCACTAGCTCTTTAAGCCTTTACATCAAAACCCTGAGGGAAAAAAATCACCTTAAATTTAGAGTTGGTTCATGTCCATATGAAGCTTACTAAATACATCTAGTCTGGATATATCAGATATAATTCAACTGTTATTTCACTACATGTAAAAGAAAGGCTTAATACACAAAAGACTTAAGCTTACATGAACAAAAACTTATCATGGAATGGCACCTCATGACACCTATTGTACTCCCACAGGAGAATGATACTTAAAATATGAAACATGAAAAATGGATTACTAAATAGTCATTTCATCTCCACCATAGTTCTATATAGTCTGAGCAATTTTTTTTTCCAAAATCCATGTTGTCCAACAAACTCTAGCTAGGATGGGGACATCTGCTTGTTGGACACATTCTCCCTTTTTTCCTCTTCAATAGGTGCTTGCTGCAATACAGTCAGCATTGATTAGGGAAACCCAAAGACCAGGAGATCCTGATCTATAGAACTCCTGATGTTATCTCCAAGAATACAAATACCTACCTCAGCATCACTGTTCAGTTGCTTATGTTCAGGGTAAGGGGGGGAAATCGAGGGAAGAGAGAGGCTAGCAAAAAAAGAAGAGGCAAAGGGGGCCCCAAGTTGCAGACTTAAGGTCATCTAGCAGCTTCTTGTGTAAATACCAGTGCTGCCAAGGGAGGAGAGGAAGAAATCTCTCATCTCTCTTCATGGAAATTCCCAGATATAGTACCTCATCTAACATGTTCCAGAGAGAGGGCAAGACCAACAGGTGTTTCTCCTTTTCAAGTCTCCCGAGTGGGCAGCACTTTCTGGCTCAGTGACCATAGGCACCCTCTGCCACTGGCACATGAATCGAAAGACTAACAAGGGAATCTCTTCAAGATCTCAAAAGTGCCAAATCCTTCAGCACTGAGCCAGCTCCATGCACGCATTGTGGCTTGGCCCCTGCTATATTTTTTCAGGCTTTAAATGCCAGCCTCAATGTTTTTCCAACATAAAATCAAGAGATATATCGAGTGGCTATAGAATCCTTGTCACTTTTTAAAAATCCTAGTCCTTCTTAAATTTGTCCGGCTTCTGTTAGTAGTATTGAAGAAAAACAACTTGTTCCTTTCGATTTTATTTTCTGGTTCTTGTTTTTGTTTTTATGAAAAATTAAAATAATCACTTGTGGGGAAAATAGCTAAATAGTTTTGAATTAAAAGGAAGAAAGGAGGGAGGGAGGAAGGAAAGGAGGGAGGAGGGAGAGAAGAAAAGAAGGAAAGGAGGAAAGAAAGGAGGAAAGGAAAAAGTGGGAGAGAGAAGGAGAAGAGGAAGGAGGAAGGGAAGGAAGGGAAGAAAGAAGGAAAGAAGGAAGGAAAGGAGGGAAGGAAGAAGGAAGGAAGGGAATGAACGAAGAAACAGAGGAAGGAAGGAGAAAGGGAGGCAGGGAGGGAAAGCTATGTCCAAATCATACCATGAATTATAAGTAACCTGACTAAAGCTTTGCCTCAGGATGTCAGATGAAGGAGGGTCCTGAACTCGACTCTAAGAGCACATGCAGTCCTTCAGAAATACAGAAATAACAGGATTTAGACTTGACTATCAAGGATGACTAATTAAAATAAGCTATCAGTGGTTTGGAAAGGATTCCTTTCTGCCCTACTTCTCAGACTTCCCAGGGTCTCTGCCCCTGTATCCAGTCCCAAGCAAAATTGACCCCAGGCAGTTTGTGTAAATGTAGATTTATTGAAATTGTTCATCCTGAATATTTAACAATCAGCTATCAGATTCAATTGAAGCTGACTACAAACCATCCCTGCTTATAGGTTTCTTTCATTGGATATCAGAAGGTGGATATTGAATCTAACCAGTTCAAACTAAATAACAGTAGATGAGGATGAGAGGCCACTATTTCAGGCCAGTAAATTGTTCCATGACTTAAGTATGGCATTTAGAAATATGTATATATAATTAAAATCCATTCTTGCGGGTTCTTAAAATTAATAGTAGTCAAAGTCAGTTCTCTGAAGAGTTCTGGACAAAGAGTAACCTTGGATACTGAAGCCTCAGCTAAGCCAAGCCCAGCTTTCTCAATGCTGTTGCTAGGGCAACAGGACAGAAGTAGGTGTGAGGGAGCCCCACTTTGGGCCCACATTCTGTTGCCCTGACAACAGCACGTGTGGAGACAGTCATGTTACAGCCCACCATTTCTAAGCCTCAGGCTTGAATTCTACTGATCTGGCAAAGTGGCAAGGTCTGTGTTGACCATCCAGCTCCTGTGGTCATGTTGAATGCCAAGAGAAGCATGGCATTGCTATAGGCTATTGTAGGAAGCCCCTTGGCCAGAGGCAGTTAATGGAAAGGAGTGAATAAGTAAGTCCACACTGGCACATCAGACAAGTACCCTGTGGGATAAGGCTCCCGAGGGACAGAAAAAGGAGAAATGGGTACCAGGTTCCAAGGCAATGCTGGGACACAGGCAAAGCCTGAGGAAAGATGAGGGTGGAAAACAAATAAAAACAGTCATGGTTTACTTAAAAGATGGAGTTAGGGGGAAGGCTGATTTTTAAAATCTGCTATGTTCTCAATGAATATTGGTAGCTTAACAGCAAAACTCAAGGCTTTATTGCCAAGACACAGAATTAGTCATTAAATCAGTTGGCTAAAAAAGCATTTATTAAATTCTTACTATGTTCCAGACATCGGCTAAGTGCTGGGAATACAAAGAAAGGCAAAATTCATCCCTGCTCTGAAGAAACATACTTTCTAAATTGAAAGATAATGCGTAAATAACTAGCAAAATGAAAGATATATATGCACAGATGATAGAAGGAAATCTCAGAAGGAAGGCATTAGGAGAGGAGAACTCAGAAATAATAATATTAAAATGCTTTCAAGAGTTACAAAGAGTTTCATACATGCTATTTCATTTGATCCCCACAACATTGTGAATTAGGTGCTATTGTCACCCCCATTTTATGGATAAGGAAATTAATCATAGAGGTTAAATGACTTATCCAATATCACACAGCTTTTAATTGTCTGAGGCACGATTTGAATTAATACTACCCACCTGAAAAAAAAGAAAAAGAAGAAAGAAAACCTTCTGCAGAAGGTGGTATTTGAGCTAAGTCTTCTAGGAATCTGGGGAGACCTGGAGGAAGTGATGATAAAGAAGAGTGACATTATAGCCTAGTATTAAGTTCAAATTTATTTGTCTGGCTTTCAAAGCTCTCTGAAATCAGGCCACACCCTATCTTACTTCCTGAACTTGCTGGAGCCAGGCAGTATTCTCACTGGTCCCTTTATAATTCATGCTTTTATTCTCTCTGTGCTCTCTAAACCTAGAATATCCTTCCTTCTTTTTTGCCTATTGTCAATTGAACCACTTATTAATTGTCTATCTTTGACACCCCTTTCCTCATTTATCAAATTGTGATAATAGAATTACAGATTCTCAGCCTTGTAAGGGACTTCAGGAGTCACCAGTCCAGCTTCCTTCCCAGTAGAGAAATAAGGCTTTTCCTACTTAGAATTAACTTTTCTTAGAGAATTAGCATGAGGAAAGAGACTTGTAATCCTTACAAATGACTCAGAAATATAAAAACTATTATTATTCAATATCTGGCAAGATCCATGTTAGGATGCCCATCTTTGAAGAAGCTGGTCTCAGCTCATATTGACATGTTCTTTCCCCAATTCTTAGTCCTTTAATTTTGGGTCTGCAATTTAGCACTCTTTGTTCTCTAAATGATTTTATATGAGGTGATTTTCTCTCTCCAGTTATTCTATAACCTTCTTGAGGGGAAGAAACTATGACTAATACCATAGTCTATACCTCTTATAGCAGTTAAGACATCATCACTTTTAGGGGTTGTTATCTCTTTTTTGGTCGCTTTAGCCCTTCTGGCATTCTGGTGAAGCCTGAAAACCCCTTCTCAGAATAATATTTTCACATGTATAAAATAAGATTTGTAGGATTATAAAAGAAATCAATTATATTGAAATTTCAAAAAATATGTATATATTTTAAATTTATGGAACTCTGATCTGGTTCCTTCCCCTAATTTTACAGAAGAGAAAGTAGAGGTCCTGAAAGAGGTGAAAACCTGATCCTATGACTTCTAGTTTGAGAACTCTGTCCACTATGGGCCCACTATACATTCTGTTCTTACTTGTTGGCTGAACAAACGATATCTATGAATGTCCCTACTTCTCCCTCCCTCATATACATACTCTGTGGCTCCAACATTCATTAAAAAAAGTTGACTTAACCTTTGAATTGTCATGGTCTAGATGGTAGTAGTGATGTCTGAGTCTATGATTTTCTCACTTTATGATCCCACTCCCACCTCCACCCCCTCGTAAGGAAACTTCTTCACTGACTTTTGTTATTATTCAATTGATTTTAGTTGTGTAAAATTCTTCATGACTTCATTTAGGGTTTTCTTGGCAACGATATAGGGGTGGTTTGCCATTTCCTTCTCCAATTCATTTTAGAGATGAGGAATTAAGGCAAAGAGGGTTAAGTGACTTGCTTAGGGTCACACATCTAGTAAGGGTCTGAGGCTGGATTTGAACTTATAAAGGTGATAAGCCTTATCCTGATTCCAAGCCCAGCACTGTATCCACTTTGCTATCTAGCTGCCCTTCTTTTACTGATACTGATTCAACAACTCCCATTCCTGAAGCTGTGGACATTGAGAAGTTAAACGTATTGTGAAGACCAGAGGAATGACACAGGGGCTGGTCATCCTGATTCTGAGACTTATTTTCTATTGACAAAACCATGCTGCCTTTAATGCTCATTGGGACTGAAAATCTCACCTTTAGCCTTCATTATCTATGTACAATTGTGGCAAATGATTTCATCTCTCTTAAACCTGCTTCCTCATCCAGCAATGGGAATCATTATATTTGAATGCCTTTACCTATTGGAACTGCTTTAGATAAAAAGCTTCATAAACCTTAAAGTGATCTAGAAGTGCAATTCATTATTAACCCCAATAAGCAGATATGTAAGAATCTAGTGTGAACATGCATAGTGAGAAGAATAGTTATCATTAGCCTTTCATTTAAGTGTTCCACCATGATAATCTTATATTGGTTTTCCCAGTTGTCTAAATTTATGGCAGATTATAAGTACAAATCTCAAGGGCTAGAAGGGACTTTAGGCTTGGTGCATAAAGCACCAGCCCAGAAGTCAGGAAGACTCATCCTCCAAAATTCGAATCCAGCCTAGTAAATCACTCACTAGCTGTGTGACCCTAGGCAAGTCACTTAATCCTGCTTGACTCAGTTTCCTCACCTGGCAAATGAGCTGGAGAAATGACAAATCATTCCAGTATCTCTGCCAAGAAGACCCAAATGGAATCTTGAAGAGTTGGACACAACTCAAAAAGGATTGAACAACAATGGAAGAGACTTCAGAGATCATGTAATTCAGTTTGAAGCCATCAGGTCATCGGAGTCCAGATTCATTGCTCATTCTATTGTCCCCATAACTTGTGGAGAATGAGTAGTGATCCAGTCAGGAAGAAGTGAGTTCAAATCCAGTCTCAAACATTTGCCAATTGTGACTTTGGGACAAACTTGTTTGTCTCAGTTTCCAGATCTGTAAAATGGGGATAATAATAGCACTTATCTCCCAAAAGTTGTTATAAGGATCAAATGAGATATACTGGTGAGTCTGGCTCACAGTAAGGGCCATACAAATGTGAGCTAGTATGAGGTTATTATCAAGCTGGTGTGGGATGATTACAAGGAGAGTCCTTAAAGACTCCCTGGAGATCTCTGACTTCAGTGCTTCTGCATGCCTTATTTGGATGCCAGCAGACTCTTGTCCCTTCCAGTTCATTGGTACTAATCCCCATGGACTTCTTGATTGCTTCTCTTGAACTCTCTCTACAGAGAGCTCTGTCTGCCACCACCTTACATCCACATGTGGAGGGCAGCTTGTTGGGTGTCAAGGCAAGTCATTCTCCCAATGGTAACAAACACTCTAGAGAGCCCATAAATTAAAGGAGAGACCTCAAGTCCTTGGCAAAGATATTTTAATCACATAAATAACATATGCAAAGTGCTTTGCAAATCTTTAGGTTCTATATTAATGCTATCTATGATTAATGTTTTTTTTTTTTTCCCTCCAGGAAAGTATACTGGTATTAAAAGAATCCCTTTGCAAAAAAAAGTTTGGATGGCAGAATTAGTGGATAACAGTGCAGGACCTGGAGTTACAAAGTCATGAGTTCAAATCCAGATTCAGACACATAGTCTGGGAAAGTTGTCTTCATTTTCTTCATCTGTAAAATAGTAATGATAATAGCATCTACTCCTTGTTGTCAAGATCAAGTGAAATTTTTTTTATAAAATCCTTTGCAAACCTTAAAGTGGTATATAAATGTTAAGTAGCTATTTGTATTACTCCTTTAATATTTTTAAATTTTTATTTTATTTGTAATTTATGGAATAAAACAAGCATTATTATAACTTAGTAGAAAAAAAGATGATTGCACATGAAACTACAAATCTATTATATGCAACTTGTTATTCCCTTTAAGTATATTATAAAGTTATCATGTAATTTTTTTTTTTACTTTCCACCCCCCCTCCCTAGAGAGGTTAGCATTAGACACAAATACATGTTTGTGTGTATATACATATGTAGCTATATGCATATTTATTATTATATTTATTATGTATGTATAATATAAATATAAAGTAATTCCATAATACTTCTAATTATCAGATAAGTTCCTTTATAGATCCTTTATCTTAAGTAAATTGATTCAGAATTACATCAGGAAATAGATATCTTCTACCCAGCAAAATCAACTACAAACTATGGGAATGGTATAGACTGTATATATCTATTGGCATATGGTTGAATCAGTCAGGAAGACCTGGGTGCAAATTCTACCTCAAACACTAATTGAGCTATGTGACCTCTCTATTCATCAGTTTCTTTGCCTGTAGAGAAGATTATATTAGATAATTCTTAAGATCTTTTCAAATCCTATTTCTATGATCCCATAATAAATATGGTTTTTAATAAATTTATTCATTTTTATCTGTCTATCCATATAGATTTATTGAGAGCTTTCTGAAAACAAGAATCATGATGTAAAACTAAGATAAGATATTTGTAAATTATTTTGCATAATCTAAAGTATCATGTAAAATGCTGGCTATAATAGTCAAAACTTTGAAAAACATCATGAAGGAGCCATGGGGCAGACAGGTGGTAAAGTAGATAAGAGTACTGGGGCTGGTAGCAGGAAGGTCCAAGTCAAATCTGACTTCAGATACTTACTAGCTTGACTCTAGGCAAGTCTGCCTCAGTTTCCTCATTTGTAAAATGGGAATAATAATAGCACCCAGGGTGGTTATGAGGATTAAATAAGATAATCAATATAAAATGCTTATCACAGTGTTCTGTACATTTTAAGTGCTGTAAAAATCTTAGCCATTATTATGATGTGGATTATTCAAAATACATTTACTCATGATGTTTGATGATGAAGGCATCTTAACACAAAGAGATGACTTATAAAGAATACCTGTAGAATTATTTCCACTACTTTTTCAATGATTTCAACTATATATTTGGAAAAAATAAATGTTTAAGTAAAAACACTTGGAATATTATGGTTTTCAAAGAACTGAAGTTGAGCATCACCCAGAGGGCATTGGAAGGTCACACAGAAGGCCATAAGTGGACTGCAAGACATCACAAATGATGAGGAAAGCAGTAGAATGAAGTGTAAATTGCAAAAAAAAAAAAAAAAAGTATAACTAGCTACATGCCAAGCGTTTACATGATTCCAAGAAAATTACAGAATCCTCCTCCTCTTCCTCCCAGCACTTTGGGTTCCTCCCACCTTATGTCAGGTTTACAGAAAGCTATGGAGCAGAGTTTGTATAGAAAGGGGAAGGCAGGAATGGGATTTTGCAGCTGAATTATTATATATTCTTAAATTAGGAAGATTTGAGTTCAAATTCTATCTCAGACATATACTAGCTGTGTAATTTGGGCAATGTATTTAATCTTGTTTCTTTGGTTTCTTTTTTCTTTCTCTTTCTTTCTTTCTTTCTTTCTTTCTTTCTTTCTTTCTTTCTTTCTTTCTTTCTTTCTTTCTTTCTTTTTTCTTTTTCTTCCTTTTTTTTTCCTGAGGCAACTGGGGTTAAGTGACTTGCCCAGGATCACACAACTAGGACGTGTTAAGTGTCTGAGGCCAGATTTGAACTCGGGTCCTCTGACTTCAAGGCTGGTGCTTTACTACACCAGCTAGTTGCCCCTTTCTTCAGTTTCTTCATCTGTAAAATGGGGCTGATGATGGCACCTACTTCTTATGGTTATTGTGAGGATCAAGTGAAATATTTGTAAAACATTTAGTGCCTTGCCCACTATGGTAGATGCTATATAAATGCTTATTCCACTTCCTCCTCCTCTAGGTTCTGAGGAAATATAACTTATCCATTATCTACTGGAATTCTGGGGTATATGTAAAGGTACACTCCTCAACATTTCAGCCCCAAGCTCCAAAATGCCATTAGCAAGGCAGAATTGAAACCGGAGTAAAAAATGATCTATCCCTCCTCCTTTGCCCTTCTCTTTTCTCCTTCCAACAGGTTTGCTTCTTTTCATTCTCCCTGCTGTCTGTCATGGCATCTCCCCCTGCTCGTTTTTTCCTTTTTACACGCTGTGTCAGGGGGGAGATGCATGAGGCACAGGCGCAGGTAGGGTGGGGCAGGCTTTGTGTTCAGAAGGACAGGTCTCAGGACAAGAACTAGGATGCAGCAGTCAGGGAGACTAGTAGGATGCTGCAATGACCTTCAGACTTGGTACAGATGGGAACGCATGTGTACGTGCATCTTTCTTCTGCATTGCACCAAAGTACTTTGAGTGGAAGGTAGATGGAGCTGTGATTATAGCTACCCAGTGGTAATTCTAAAGAACTCTTTTTTATTAGCAGTTTCCATCATTTCTGGGGATGTTAAGGAAGATGAAAGCATTGAACACGCACCTTCTAATACAGGGTGTGGTAGATGTACAAATACTATTAGGGTGGGATGAAGTTACTTAAGATAGGTTTAGCCTAAGGAGATAGAAAAATGGCCAGGTAGAAAAAGAAGAGAGTTTTAGAGAAACATTTCCTAAAAAGTACTACAGAGTCGTTCCCAGAGACACAAATCCCCTTGTCCCCAAACCCGGCCTTATCCTGCTTTCTGAGATACTGCATCCTTTAACTCCTCCCTCTCCCTAATTACTTTTCTGAGACTCGGTCTGCTATGGTGATCCAAGTGCTGGACACAAACTCAGGAAAACCTGGGTATGAAGCCAGCCTCTGGCAGTCACTGGTTGTGTAGCCATGTCCAGATCACTTAACCTCTAGGAAACTCAGAGTATTCTCTGAGTAAAATGGAGCAAGATGGATCAGGGGATAGTGTGCTGAACTTGCGTCAAAAAAATTTATCTTCCTGAATTCAAATCTGGCCTTACACATTTATTATGGTGTTTTAAACCCAGGGCAAGTCACTTAATTCTGTTTGCCTCAGTGCCCTTATCTATAAAATGAGCAGGAGAAAGAAATGGCAAACCACTCCAGTATCTTTGCCAAGAGAACCCAAAATGAGGTCACAGAGAGTTGGATATGACTGAAACAACTAAACAGTGACAATAACCTAGCTCCTCCATTACACAGGCGTTTTCAAGATTGTCAGGTGATAATTTTTTAATATTAAAGTGCCATAGATAATATATATTATTTTAACATGTATTTAAAGTATAACATGTAACATGTGCATAAAATATATTTTTATGTTCATATGTATATATACACATATATCCACACACATATATATGTTATTCTGTCCATTTAGAAGGACAAGCATTTATGTAGAGTCTACTATGTGCTGGGTGTTAAAAGTTTTACAACATGGACATTCAGTCACTGTATATATTGTCTAATTTCTGCATGCTTTGTATTAGTTCCTATCTCTTCTCATCCTTCTCTATATTCTTCATATTCATCATTTCTTATTGGGTAGTATATTATATGTATATTATAAATAAATATAATTATTAGAATATATAATATAACAATATTATCATATTTTATATAATTCTTACCATTACTAACATATTATTAGATATGATATGTACAGACATACCTGAAACAGCTCAATAATGAAAGTGTTTAGTTATATCTCATATATAGTATGTGTGTGTGTATATATATATATATATGCATTATACAAATATACTGCATATATACATTTTATGTATATATATATATATATAGAGAGAGAGAGAGAGAGAGAATATACTATATACTTCATAGGATAGTTGTGAAAATTAAATGCAATCACTTTTGAATATTGAAGTACTTTAGATGTCATTTTAAATATATATTTAAAATGTTATATATATATGTATCCACATATGTATATTTATGCATATGTACACATATATAATATTTATATAGTATACATGTACATAGGCTAAGTGACTTGCCCAGAGTCACAGAGATACTAAGTGTTGGAGGCAGAATTTGAACTCTACTCTTCCTAATTCCAAACCTAATTCTCTAGTCACTACACCATTAATTGTAGATAGATAGACAGACGTAGATAGATAGATAGATATCTAGATAGACAGACACATAGATATGTAATATATATATATAAATGATGATCATAGTAATAGTTAGCATTTATAAAGTACTTTAAGGTTTATAAAACACTTTACATGCCTTCTCATTTGAAACATGAAACCATTCTGCAGAGTAGTTGCTCACATATATGTAGTCAATCCTCAACATTCCCAAGTTTAACATTCTCAACTCCAAACATTCCTGTGAGTTTATTAGTAATCTCATTTTCACTTTCCTTTTGGCAACTATGCACATTTGGGACTATGCACCATGGAGATAAAAGTGAGATGTGAGAGGAGTTGCTGATATCCTTCTTGGCACTTCGCTGGTATTGTTCACCCTACCAATGTAGAGTAATGAGTTCCCTGGGCATTTATTGTATATTTGCATTGTTTGTCAAGTTTTGCGATCAACAGGATGATTTCACAGAGGTCTAGAGAGACTTACATGAACTGATACTAAGTAAAATGAGCAGAACCAAGAGATCATTGTACATAGCAACAGCAAGATTACATGATGATCAATTCTGATGAATGCGGCTCTTTCCAACAATGAGATAATTCAGACCAGTTCCAATAATCTTGTGATGAAGAGAGCCATCTACACCCAGAGAGAGGACTGTAGGAACTGAGTGTGCATCACAACATAGCATCTTCACTCTTTCCATTGCTTGCTTGCATTTTGTTTTCTTTCTCGTTTTTTTTTCTTCTTGATCCAATTTTTCTTGTACAGCAAGACAATTATATAAATATGTATGCATATATTGGATTTAACATATATTTTTAACATATTTAACATTTATTGGTTTACCTGTCATCTAGGGGAGGGGGTGGGGAAAGGAAGGGAAAGTTTGGAACACAAGGTTTTGCGAGCATCAGTGTTGGAAAATTACCTATGCATATGTTTTGTAAATAAAAAGCTTTAATTTAAAAAAAACCCCTCAAATTTTGTATTGTTATTATGTCCTAAAGCATACTGCAAGTTCTTTGGGCTGCAAGCCCAAGTGTGCGAAGTCAGTGATGCAGCTTAGTGAAAAAATAAATGTTAGACACACTTCGTGCTAGAATATCTATAGTTGCTGTCAGCAAGAGACCTTTAAAAATCTCAAGAGGAGAACAAAGCAGATGTTGCTGATGAATTATTTTAAGCTGGTGTATCTCCAACACCAACCATCACTCATAAAAGACTAAATGTTAGTGATGATATTGAGGCTGTCCCACTATTGCTATCTTCAGTGACTGAAGTCCCATCAACCTGTCCCTTGCTTTTCACAGGGCAATCAAAGTAGAGAGGCTTACAGCAGTATATATATGGGACAATGTCCTCACACCATCATCTGATATAGTGGAAGGTAAAGATTCAAGTTGAAAAAGGTTTTCATTTAAAGAATTTTATTTGCTGTTCAATATTTGTAATACTATAGATTCCATGTATTATAAAAAGTTAATACTGGGAGCAGCTAGATGGCACAATGGATAGAACACCAGCCCTGAAGTCAGGAGGACCTGAGTTCAAATCTGACCTCAGTTACTTAACACTTCCTAGCTGTGTGACTGTGGGCAGTCACTTAACCCCAATTGCCTCAGAGAAAAAAAAGTTAATACTGTCTGAAATCAATGTATTTAAAAAAAAAAAAACAACCCTACAACTTTGGGATAGTTGTGTCCCAAAAGATCTAGGCAATTACTAGCAGGAAAAAATGTTTTGCATGTTACCAATTTTATTTTATGTACTGCATTTTATGAGTTATTTCATACTTACTATATTAGGAAAAGTACATATTATCAGAATTAAAGTTTTAGTTTAAAGAATTGCATACAGAAAAGTATATTTTTAGCAGTCTCTAATGGAAGATGACAGTTTTTGGTGGTTGCAGGAGCCTAATTTCTAAGTTTAATATATATTCATATTGGGTTTTTTGTTCTTTTTTTTTTTTTTTTTTGAATCTTGGTTTCTACAAATGTTACCCTTGCAAAAGTTGAGGACTGACTGCATCTATATATCTATATACACACACATAATACACACATGCATATATAAAACATGCATGCTTATATATGTACATCTGTGTGCTCATACACATATGCATACATGTATGCTTCTAGATGTACATACATGGGCTTGTATGTGCATATGTGTGTATATAATATTCCTGTTTATAGATGTACACGTATGTATGTGTATATATATATATATATATATATATACACATACATACACACACACAAACATACACACACATACTTAAGAGCAGCTAAGTGGCACAGGAGAAAAACTGAGTTCAAATTTATTTTTGAACACTAGCTGTGTGACCCCCCACACACATTAGTGCTGTTTATTTCAATTTTCTTATCTATAATAATACCTCACTAGATGGCTGGCTATTTCAAATAATATGACATATAAAGTGTGTTGTAAACCTTAACATGCTATATAATTGTTATCTATTATAATTATTAGTTACATGTGAGTATGTTTCTGTGATTCTTTACTAGATCATGAGAATGAATTCATTAAGGTAGGGAATACTGGATGAGAAAATTTCCTCTACCAATGCAGGGACCTGCTTTATTATTTGTATTCTTAAGAATTTCAGTGGGGTGGATGATTTTCCCAAGGTTAAGCAGCCATTAAGTATCAGAGTTGGGACATGAATCCAGGTTTTCCTGGCTCTGAGACCTGCCTTTCATTGACTTTACCTCTCCCTATATAATAATGTTATTTGACTACCACAGTAAAATTTGGAAAACTGAAACTCCTATCTGGCTCCTCCTAGTTCACTATAGAGGTAGACTTTAGCTGGCTTCTGCCAATATATTTTCATTTGTAGAACAGGATAATAATTCCTGACACTTGCCTTTTTGAGAAATCACAGGATCATAGTTTTGAAGCTATTAGGTACCTTGGTTTTCATCATTTCCCTCAAGTTACAGAAGAGGAAACTGAGACCCAGAAAAGTTAAATGGTTTTCTGATTGTTACATAGTTATTAAGTGACAGATTTGTCATTCAGTCATTTCAGTCATGTCCAACTCTTCATGACGCCATTTGGAGTTTTCTTGACAAAGATCTTGAAGTAGTTTGCCATTTTCATTTTCCATGTCGTTTTAAAGATGAGGAAATGGAAGCAAACAGGATTAAGTGGCTTGTCCAGGGTCAGACATCTAGGAAGTGCCTGAAAAAAGATTTGAACTCAAATCTTCCTAATTCCAGTCTGAGTGCCTTATCTGTTGTGCCACCTAGCTGCTCCAAAGTGACAGAACCAGACTCTAAACCTGGGTTGTTTTATTCCCTAATATGCTTTCTATTACACCGTAGTTGCCCTAAAAGGATGTTGGGAAAATGAACAATATATGATCATTTTGCATTTGCAGGAGTCCGAGGTATATGCTTTATAGACTAAAATGGATTACCTTTTCTATTGGCTATTATGTACCTAGCACCTCTATTTTACAATGATAAAAGCAATACCCATATTCCCTTCTGGTACTATATTTGAGGACAAGATAAAAAAAATAATAAATTGCAGGATTTCAGAGTGAAAAGAAAAATAAAAGACTATTGATTACTTAGTCAGGGATTCTTAATCTTTGATCTAGAATCTTCCCCAAGACAATTACGGTGATATAGTAGATAAAGTATTACTCTGCCTGGTATCACAGAAAACTGAATTCAAATCTATCCTCAAACACTTACTAGCTATGTGACTTTGGGCAAAGCTGTTAACCTTTCTTTGCTTCAGTTTCTTCATGTGTAAAATGGTGATTGTAATTGGACCTATTTCACAATGTTGTTATGAGAATCAAATGAAATAATATTTACAAAGCACTTCAGTTAAGTTTCTGGCACATAGGAAATGCTTGTGTCCTTCCTTCCCAAAAATATGTAGAGAGATTTCATGTGATCTATGAACTTGGAAAGGAAAAATTACATCCCTATTTCAACAGAACTGATTTCTTTGTATTTTATTTTATATTTTTATCCTATGTATCCTATTGATGAGGATTAGGTTTTGGGGCTCCCTTTGGTCAGGGAACCAAATGATGAGGTCTAGATTTAGGGAACCAAAATGAGATTAGGGTTTCTGATAGTCAGGGAGTTAAATAAGGCCTAGTGGCAGGTTTGGGGTTCAGGGAAACTACACCCCCTTGAGATTTGGCACATGGATAGGGAGTTTTGGGGAACCCCTTTCTGGAGGCACAGAGATTCTTTGTAAAAGAATTTACGAACCCTAAAAAGCTAGACTGATATAAGAGGTTTATTATAGGCATTGGGAAGTAAAGTTTAGAGAAATTCCAACAGAGAGGCATAAAGTCTCAGAGAAATAGATGAGGATAAAGAGAGGGTAGCACTGGAAACAAACATTATTCCAGCAGGCAGAAGTTTCCTTGGCATAGCATGGCATAGCATAGCATGGCATGGCATGGCATGTTAGGATCTCTACAAAGAACTGAGTTCCAAATTGCAGTTTTTTATAAGGAAATCTGAGAGTTTCAATGGACTGAGACCACTTACTGGGAGTAGTTAAGCCAACAATGGGGGTAAAAATCTTGGAATTCAATGCTTCAATTAGTTCCAACAAGATAATAGAATAAAGCTGTTTATCTTGTTTCCCTCGGTAGGGTCCCACAGACACAAGATTCAAGGAGAATCTCTCCTTCAAGGAGTTTTAGAGAGTTTCAGGATCCCTTCTTCACTATGTATTTTATTTTATGTTTTTAAAAATATTTGAGAACGGGTCCATAGATTTCACCAGTCTGTCACAGGTGTCCACAGAATCCCCACACTGAGTTTATAGAAATTAGAAATGAAGGCCAGATTGATTAATTAATTTGCCTGAGATCTCATTTTGAGTTAGTGCCTAAGGTCACATAGCTGGGATCAGAGGGTCTTCTGACTCCTAGTTCAGTGTTCTTCCAACTAACTATACCTGCTGCTTATCTCTCCTTTCTCCCTTTACATGTGTCAATTTTTCTCTATCTCTTTCTGTCTCTGCATGTCTGTGTGTGTCTTTCTGTCTCTCTGTATGTCTCTGTCTATCAATCTATCAGTCTCTTCTCTACTTTGCACAACTCTGCCTCCCTTAAAATCCAATTCCCATGCAAGTCAAAATATCATTCCATAATGTCATTGGCCTTCTTTAAAAATGAAGAACTACATATGTTATATACTTGAGGTCCTGCTCTAGCATTTCCCTGGAATCAGGGAATTCGAGATTAAGGCTCTGCTTTTTCCTCCAGTTTGAAAGTTGTTTTAATTTCTCAGTCTTTTTGCCCCTCCATACCAACCTGGAACTTCCTTAGAACTCAGGTTTTTGTCTTGACTTCTACCAGTTCTTTCAAAGCTTGAAGTCCTGCCATTGGATGCCAGGCTTCAGAACTGAGTTTCTGCTACTTCATACCTAGTTTTCCTGAAGATGCCATGCTCTGATAGAACCTCTGTCTGATATTTGCTTCAGGGGTTCCCTTCCCTATAGCCTATTCTATATCTCTGAATCTATCTATTTGATCCAAGTAATAATGGTAGCCTAAACTTATATGATGTCTCAAGGTTTACTAAGGAGTTTGTTCAAAACCTAAATCACAACCCGACTATTATCTCTCATCCTATGATATTTCATATGTTTTCCCACAATCTTCCAAAGGATTTCTCTTTTTTAAATATTTTAAAATATTTTAAGTTTTTTTTTTATTTTTCTCATTTCTAATTTTATTTATTTTGTTTCCACATCAGTTTTGTTTCTTTTTTAAAAAAATAATTAATTTTTATATGCATTTATAATCTGTACCTCCCACTGTTCCCAATCCATATCAAACAAAATAAAAGGCCCTCATCCTAAAAAAGCATGGTCCAGCAAAACAAACAAAACATTCTCTCATTGGCCATTTCTGAAAAAGTCTATTTCTGCATTTTCAATTCATTGATGTAGCTAGGTGGGCCTGTTTGGTATTAGAAAGATCTAGGTTAAAACTTGTGCTCAAATACTTCCCAGCTATGTGATCCTGGGACAAGTGATTTAACCTATTGCCTCAGTCTTCTTATCTGCAAAACAGAAATAAAAACAGCATCTATCTACCCTGTTATTATAAGGATGAAATGAAATATATTTATAAAGTGTCTTAGTGTCTTGCAAATAGGTAGCATTTAATAAACGTTTATTCCTTCATGTCTTTGGCATGGAGTGAAGCATTTCATCTTCAGCCATCTGGACTTATAACTTATTGTTGTTTTGGCCAAAATTCTGAAATCTTTCAAAGATATTTTTGACTACAATGCTATTGTAGAAATCATTTTAGTTCTGCTAACTTTACTCATAATCAGTTTAAAAAGATCTTCCCAGTTTCCTCTAGAACTGCCTAGTTCATCATTTCTCATAAGTCAACATATCTCTACTTTTCATTTATTCATTTATCATAATTTGCTTAACCATTCCCCCTAGGAATGGAAGGTACTCCCTTAGTTTCCAATTTTGGACTTCTGTTAAAAGAGTTGCTACAGATATTTCAAAGCATTTTTTCACAACACCACCATGAGGTAGATAACACAAATATTATTATCCCCATTTTAAAAATAAGAAAACTAGGATACAGAGAAGTTGTAATACGTCAGGATAACAACAACAACAGCAACAGATATTTATCTAGTGTATTAAAACTTATACCCATTTCATTTCAATGAATGAAAAATAATTCATTAAATATTTTTGCATTTGGTAAATGCATTTTGCATTTGCTAAGTATGTGCTACAAATATCAGCAAAACAGTTCCTATCCCAAAGCACCTTACATTCTAATAAGGAAAGACAAATACATAGATGGGAATAGTAATCAAAGAATATTATTTTTGGACTTCTTTGCCATGAAGTGGGTACAGGGTCTTCACTTGGAAGAATTAGAGATGTCTCTGATTCTTTTTCCAAGTGACATCTTTCAAATGCCTGTTTTTTCTCTAAAATAATATCCTTAGTTTCCTCAACTTATATTTGCAGGACTTGGTCTCTCTCTAGTCCCCCAAAACAACATCATCTCTGTCCTCTGGATGTACCAAATTATTCAATTCAATTCAACAACTTTTTAAGCAGTTTTTGTCAGTCAAGCATTGTATTGGAGCAGAGTATATAAAGATAAAAGGGAAATAGTACATGCCTTTAAGAAAGTTACATGGGGTGGGGGAAGGATTCTGGGAAGATGGAGTAAATGTCAAGCTCTCCCATTTTCCCCCACAAATGAACACATTTGTTCCTCAGGATGAACATAGCCTGGTGAAAAATCAAGAAGAGTTGCAGTAGAACATGGGTCCATCCTGATACAACCTGATACAAAAATCGGAAGAAAGACCTAAGGCTGGGGATTAACCCATAAGAAGTGCAGGCACCTCCAGGCTAGCTCCACAGAATTGTCAAGTGGGGAACCCTGGGGGAAGCTGAGTGTGTCTCGAGCCTCAGCAGGAACCACAGAGACTTTCACCTCCTAGACCTTTTGTAGATTCTGAGTCAGAGTCAGTGAAGACTGAGGGCTGATTAAGAACCACGGCTGATTAGGAACGGCAGGTCCAGCTGCCTGGAGGGATGTGGCAAGGAAACTTTTGAGTTAGAGTTCCAGGTCAAAGGAGAGAACTGAAGTAAAACTAGAAATAACATGTCCTTCACCCCAGAATTAGATGTGCTTATACTAATACCTCTTATTAAAAAAAAAATGAAATGACAAAGAAGAGAACCTCATCATTGAAATATATTATGGGAACTGGGAAGACCAGGGTTCATCAGAGGAAGAGGACATTGAAGTAAAAAAAAAGCTTCTACCCCAAAGAGTAACGGGAAATGGCTCCTTGCTCAGAGAGAATTTATAGAAGAACTCAAAAAAGAACTCTAAAATCAAATAAGAGACATTGAGGAAAAAACTAAAAAAAATGAAAACTATCCAAGAAAAACAAGAAGATAATGAAAAAATGTTAACCAACTAGAAAAGAAGATACGATCTCAAAGATGAAAATAACTCTCTGAAAATTAGAATTGGGTAAAGGGAACCCAGTGATGCTGTAAGATACTAAGAAATAATAAAACAGATTATGAAGAATGAAAAATTAGAACAGAATGTGAAATACCTTATAAGAAAAGTGACAGATCTAGAGAACAAATCAAGAAGAGAAAATATAAGAATAATTGGACTGCTTGAAAGTTGTGACCAAAAAAATAACCTTGACACAATAATGCAAGAAATAATCCAAGAAAATTGTCCTGAAGTGATAGAACATGAAGAGAAAGCAGAAATAGAAAAAATCCACTGATTACCACCTCAAAGAGATCCTTTGTGGAAAATATATAGGAATATTATTGCCAAATTTCAAAATCCCCAGATCAAAGAGAAAATTTTGCAAGAAAAAAAAATTTGAATACATGGCACTTACAACTAAAATTGTATAGAATTTAACAACAGTAACAATAAAACAATTTAAAAAATCAATAAAAGATCCTGGAATCCTATCTATTGATAATTAAAGAAACTTGATCTGTGGCCAAAAACATCTTATCTGACAAAATTATCTACAATATTAAATAAGATAAAATGGACTTTCAATGAACTTGCAGATTTTCAGGACTTTTTATCAACCAAACCCAAACTTAATGGAAAATTAACCTGTAAGAGAGAGCCCATATCAAAAATCATTTTCAAGTAACTGAACATGGACAAATTGTTTATGGTTTTTTTTTAACATGGAAAATGTATAGCATATGTTTAAGATTGACTTCAACAATAGGGAAGCTCAAAAGACTGGGGCAGAGTTAAGGTAAAAATAATAATTATAATAATAGACACAGAGGCATTAGAGGGGGGAGGAGAGCCTGTAGTTCTGAAAACCTACTCACATCAGGAATAGGTTTAATAGGCAACACTACATATATATTATGAAAGGTATATCTTTCCTTCAAAAATTCCTCCAAAATCTATAAAGAAATAAGGATAAAGAGGGAAAGATGGACTAAGGAGAAAGCAAAAGGTAGGGGAAGAAGATAAGGATTTCTGGGTGGGAGGAGGTTAAGTAATATCAAGGCAAGTTAAGGAGCAGAATTAAAAACAAAGTTTAGTAACCTGATTTGTCAAAATACCATTTCTTGGCAGAGGTGGACCACAAGGATACTACCAATATTTTCTTCACAAAGATACATTAGATTTCTTCAAATGCTTAGAAAATCACTCAAGAGACTATAGTTCTGTATCATGTAGTAAAGAAGAGGCAATATGGTACATTTAAAAGACTCCTATACTTCCAGGAAATAAGATAGTGGAGTAACCTGTGAATTGCTATAACTCTCCCATGTTTACCTCTGAGCAACCATAAAAAATGCTGGAATAGCGTTTTAGCCCAGGAAACTTGGAAGATCAGCAGGAGGCATCCATTTCATTTGGGTAACGGTTGGGAAGAGGGAGTACAGCCCAAACAGGAAGCTTCCCAGCAAACCCATAGCCAGTCCTACCTCAATAAATAAGCAGGAGATCCTGAGCATCAATGTGGTGGAGCTAGTGAATGGCCACACCAAGCCCTCCCACATGCCTTAACATAATTAGGGAAGCCAGCAAACTCCAACTCCAGGAAGTACTACATGCTTTGGTGAAGCCCTGGGTAAATAGGCATCCTCCAGCAGCCAGACCACTGTATGCTTCAGCACAGCCCAGGACAAACAGATAGTTACTAATCCTGTGGGTTGCTAAACAAACAGGTAGCTTTCAGAATGAAACCCAACATCTTTCAGCAGGGCTTTGAGCAAACAGGCAATCTCCAGGGGCCAGACTGGCTTGTGCTTCAATGTAGCCTTGAGGACACACAAAAATACCCACCAGAACTTAGCAGGTGCCAGGACCTACCAGTAGGATTCAGCTCAGAACTAGGTAAACTGCCAGAACTCTAGAGTCTCCAGCAGTGCCAGCTACTCCTACCCCACCCCTTCAGTATAGCACTAGACATAAGTGTCCCCTGTGAGCCACAGGGTGACTTCAGTGTAGAATCAGGTAAATTGCCAGGACCTGTAGCCACAGGCACAAGAAGCCTGAGACAGTACTCCTTCTACTGTGGGAATGGAGCTCAAACCTAAAAGAATGGGGAAAGGTTTTAAAAAAAAGTGAGCAAATAATAATTATAATCTAATCATAATAAGTTATTGTGGTGACAAGGAAGACCAAGATACAAATTGAGCATGCTTATGGGAAAAACCCCAAAGAAAAACAGGAAGTGGTCTTTAATTTAGAAAGAACTCATGGAAGGGCTCCAAAAAAAAAAAAGGAGCTTAAAAATTATATGAGAAGTAGAAGAAAAACTGGAGAAAGAAACAAAAGTGATGCAAGAAAATTATGAACAAAAAAGGAGTTAATTTGGAAAACTACTCAAAAAGTAGAATTAAACAAATGAAAAAGGACAGAAAAATCCATTAAAAAATAACTACTTAAAAAGTACAATTGGCCAAATGGAAAAGAAAGTGTAAAAGCTAATTGAAGAAAACAACACATCTTAAAAATTAGAATTGGGCAAGTGGAAGCTAATGACTCTGTGAGGCATCAAGAATTAATCAAACCAATTTTTTAAAATGAAAAAAAAGAAAAAATGTAGTATACTCATGGTAAGAATAATCGATCTGGAAAACAGATTTAGGAGAGACAATATCAGAATAATTGGACTAACTGAAATCCATATTCAAAAGGAAAACCTGGACAGGCTCTTTCAAGACATTATCAAGGAAAACTGCCTTGGAACAAGAGGGCTAAAATAGTCACTGAAAGAATCTACTCATCTCAAGAAAGAGATCCCAAAATAAAAACTTCAAGGGCTAAATTTCAGCACTACCAAAGCAAAAAAAATAAATAAATAAATAACACCACAAGCAGCCAAAAAGAAACAATTCAAATATTAGGGAGATATATTCAGGACTACACAGGACTTGGCAGTTGCAGCATTAAAAAGATCAGAAATCATGGAACATGATATTCCAGAAGGCAAATTCTGGACCACAACCAAGAACCACTTACCCAGTAAAATTAAGCATAATACATCAGAGGGGTAAATGGTCATTCGGGGAAATAGAAGGATTCCCAACTTTCATAAGGAGAAGACCAATACTAAACCAAAAATTTGACCTCTACTATCAAAACCCAAGAAAAACATAAACAGGTTTTTTTTTTTAAGGGAAAATAAAATATAAGGGATTCAATAGATTCAATATCCCTTCATAGGAAGATGATATTTGTAATTCTTAAAAATTGCATCACTAATAGTACAGCTAGAAGGACTATTCACAGACAGAGAGTACAGGTATAAGGCAAATTTGAGGGAATAAAATTTTTAAAAATTAAGTTATCAGAAAGAAGAGTACTCTGGGTGCAGAAGGAAGGGAGAGATATGATGGTGAAAATTATTTCACATGAAGAGGCATGAAAGACCTATTATAATGGAGAGGAAGATGGTAGGATGGATGATGATCATTGCTTGAATCTTACTGTCATTGGGATCAGCTCAAAGAGAGAATAACATACACAATCAGTTGAATATAGAAATATATCTTACCTGACAGGGAAGAAGGGAAGGAGATTACGTAAAGAAGAAGGTAAAGACTGACAGAAGGGAGGGCAAATCAGAGGAAATGGTAGACAGAAGAAAAAAGAGGGAAAGGATGAAAGGAGAGAGAGAGGAAAAAAAGGAGGAAAAATAGAAAGTAGGAAAATACATAGGTAGTAATCATACTGTGAATAGGATTAGGATGACTCTCTTATAAAATGGAAGCAGATAGCAGAGTGGATCAAAACCAGAATCCTACATTTTGTTGTTTACCAAAAACATACTTAAAGCAGGGAGATATTCACAGAGTAAAGTAAGATGCTGCAGCAAAATTTTTTGTGCTTCAGTTGAAATAAAAAGAAAAAAAAAAAAGGCAGAACAACCTTGATCTCAAAGTAAAAGGGAAAAAAGGCCCAATGAAAGAAATTAGGAAAGAAGCTATATCTCACTAAATGGTACTATAGACAAAGAAGCAATATCAATACTAAACATATATGCACCAAGTGGCATAGTATCTACATTTTTAAAGAAGTAAAGGGAATTAGAGGAAGAAATAGACAGCAAAACTATTCTAGTGGGGAACCTCAACTGTCCCCTCTCAAAACTAGATAAATCCAACAACAAGAAGAAAAAGAAATGAAGTGGGTAAAAAAGAATATGCATTTTTTTTCTCAGCAGCACATAGCACCTACACAAAAATAGATCTCAAAATGTAGAAAGACAGAAATAGTAAATGTATTCTTCTCAGATCATAATGTAATGAAAATTACATTCAATAAAAGGCAGTAGAAAGATTAAAATTAATTGGAAACTAAATAATTTAATTCTAAAAATAAATTATAAGAATAAATCATAGAAATGATCAATAATTTCATTAAATAGAAGGACAATGATGAGACAACATCTCAAAATTTATGGATTGCAGCCAAAGTAGTACTTAGGGGAAACTTTATTTCTCCAAATTCTTACATCATCAAAACAGAAAAATAAAAAATGAATGAATTGGGTGTGTTACAAAAAAAAAAAAAAAAAAAAAACAACTTGAAAAAGAACAAATTGAAAATCCCAACCCAAGAACCAGATTAAAAATCCTGAAAATCAAAGAGAAAGATTGAAAATAAAATTCTAAAATGAGCTGATAAATAAGTCTATAAACTGGCTTTATGAGGAAAAATCCCAATAACAAGAATACAACATTAGTTAATTTGACTTTTTTTAAAGAAGAAAGAAGAAAAACAAATATCCAGTATTAAAAATGAAATGGGTGAAATCATCACCAATGAAGAAGAAATTAAAATAATTATTAAGAAATGTCATATTATAAAGTAATAAGCATCAAAAACTATCTGGTACTGGCTAAGATATAGAGTGGTAGATCAGTGAGATAAAGTACACAAAACACAGTAGTAAATGACCATAATAATCCAATGTTTGATGATAAGAAGTCATTATTTGGCAAAAACTGTGGGGAAACTGAAAAACAATAGGATACAAACTGGTTATAGACCAACACCTCATACCATATACCAAGATAAGGTCAAAATAGGTACATGATTTAGATATAAAAGGTGACAAATTAGAAAAGCAGAGAATAGTCTGTGAAGACCGCGTATTTTAAAATTAGCCAGAGTCAGGAATTCAGGTTAGGGAAAAATCGTCAATCTTTATTCTCAATGAAGAAAGATAGGAGGTGGAAGAGAATCGGCGATAGCAATGTGTGCAGCTGAGTCAAGAAGCTAGCTAGACCAGCAGCCACACGACCAGCTGCTACCAGACTAGAACCCAGGCCCAATCTCTCCCAGCCTCTCTTCCTGTCTCTCTGCCTCCACCCACCAAAATCGTCATTTCCTATACAACACATCAGGACTTGCACAGAGAGTGGGCGGGGGCCATTCTTTATCTAAGCATGTATATTAATAGAGTATAGTCCAATTACTATTTAGCCTCATGTGCTTGGGACCTCAGTGCATCAACTCAAGCCTCAGCCCATTACAATAGTCTACCTGTCAAATCTATAGGAAAGGAAAAGGATTCATTTGCAAACAAGAGATAGAGAACATTACAAAATGCAAAATGGATAATTTTGATTTTATTAAACTAAAAGGCTTTTGAACAAACAAAACAAGATTAGAAAAAAAGAAATCTGTAAATCAGTCTTTACAAGCAAATGTCTCTGATAAAGGTCTCATTTCTGAAGTATACAGAGAAGTGAATAAAAGTTATAATAATATAATTATTCCCCAAATGATATGAACAGACAATTTTTAGATGAAGAAATCAAAACTATCTATAGGCACATAAAGAAGTACTCTAAATCACTTTTGATGAGAGAAATGCAAATTAAAATAATTCTAAAATAGAACCTCATACCTATCAAATTGCTAATATGACCAAAAAAAAAAAAAAAAGGAAAGTAATGAACAGAGGATGTGGGAAAATTTAATACTAATGCATTGTTGGTGGAACTGTAAATTGCTCCAACCATTCTGGAGAGCAATTACAAACTATGCCCAAAGGGCAACAAAATTGTGCATAGACTTTGATCAGGTTATACTGTTACTGGGGCTATATCCCAAAGAGATCACAAAAAAGTGGAAAGGACTTTTTGTGCAATAATGTTTTCATGGTGACAAAATATTGGAATCTGGATGTCCATTGATTGGGGAATGGCTGAACAAGCTGTGATATATGAATGTAATGTAATACTATTGTGCAATAAGCAATGATAAACAGGCAGATTTTAGAAAAACCTAGAAAGATATACAAAAGGATGCAAAGTGAAATGAACAGAACCAAGAAAACATTGTACACACTATCAGCAACATTGTATGATGACTAATTATGAATGATTCAGCTCTTCTCAGTAATACATGACAAGCACAAAGGATTCACAAAGGAAAATGCTATCTGAATGCAGACCAAAACATATGTTTTCCACTTTATTCTTTTTTGCGTGTTTTTTCCCTTTTGATCTATTTCTCTTTCTCAATTGTAACTAATAGGGAAATACGTCTTACATGATAATACATGAATAAATTATATCAAACTGTCTATAATCTCTGGAAAAGGGGAAGAAAGGAAAAGGAGAAAAACTTGGAACTCAAATTCCTATAAAAATAAATGCTGAAAATTTTCTTGACATATAGCTGGGGGAAAAAAAATAAAATACTATTTTTTAAAATAGTCCTAAATTTGGAGTCAGAAAACCACCATTCATATCCCAAGTCTATTATTTACTACATATGTGACCTTAGACAAATCACTTAAAATCTCTAAACTTTAGTTTCATTCATAAAATGAGGAGATTATACTTGATGATTCCTTGAGGTCCCTTCTAGTTCTAAATCTGTGATTCTAAGATATGACAAAGAATGAATGAAAGTAATGAATGAATAAATGAAATGAAATGAATGAGAGAAAGCTTTTATTAAGCACTTACTATAAGTACAAAATCAATATGCTAAATACTAAGAAGAGCTAGCTTTTATATAGTGTTTTAACATATGTAAAGCATTTTACAAGTATTATCTCATTTGATCCTCACAACCACCTTATGAGATGGGTGTTATTACTCTCCCCACTTTACAGATGAGAAAACTGAGGCAAATAAAAGATTAAATTACTTGCTCACTTAGCTAGTGGTTGAGGGCAGGTTTGAACCTAGGGCTTGTTGACTCCAGCACCAGTGTTCTGTCTATAGCTAGCCTTTTCAGACTAGTATCTGGAAAAATCTGCTTAAATTTGTTTGATCTTCCCTTCATACCAGAAAAGAAGTCTGAATTCTTTTCTTTTTCTTTTATGGGTTGTTTACAGTACTTAATTGTAAAATTTGGGTTAAGAATTTGGTCATAGATTCTGTGTTGTCTGCTAGCTTTTGAGTATTGTCCAAGGCTTCTGCAAAACTCTCCCAAATTCCCAATTAATTTCTTATGCTGATCCAAGATATATCAAAATCTATGATGGGGAAAGTTGTGATGTGGAAAGGATAACTCTACTATGCCAAATAACTCAATGTTGCTGACAGATTGACTCAACTATGGATGTTGTAGATTTGATTTCTAGTAAGATTGCATCCTAATGAACCCAATGAGATGAATTAGCTGCTAAATATAATCCTGTCTCTCCAATGATCTGAATGAATTGATCTGTTGGATGTGATTGGTTAATATTGTTCTTTTAAAATCAATTGAAAGAGATAATCCAATAAGTAGATTATTCACATGCAGACAACCAAAATATATGAAACAAAAGTCCTCTTCATATCCTTCGCAATAATGAAGCCAAGGGGGAAAAGGAAGGTCAAGAATCTGAGGTTATTGACTTCTAGTAAAGAAATTCCCTGATGACTTGAGGAGTGTTCACTTGCCAGGGGTATACCCTTTATTTTTGAGGTATTAGTGCTTCTTTATAAATATTTATGTTTTCTATTGCCTCATGAATATTTATTGTCCATCTCATTATTTTTCTTCAGGGCTCAGAGAGAGAGTAGTGTCAGTTCAGCATCTGAGAATGTTTGAATTCAGAAGATTGGGGTGGGGAGAGAAGTTGTCAAAGATCTTTGGTTTGTATTCACTTTCATTTGTTTATACAAGCTTTATGAAACAGATGTTTACTCAGTGATGCTGACAATAAAAATGTAGTTTCTATAATGAAATCTGATTTCTCTTTACATCTTCCAGAAAGGAAAGGTAAAAGCTGGATTCTCTTAGGTCCCTTGGGGATTTCCAGCTTCTGCCTTCTGATAGCATTCCTTGGCTTCTATAGCAGACACACATATTACTATGAAATAGCTGGTTGAAGGCTCATCTTTTGCCCTGATTTTTCTTTCCTTGGTAATGTAGGCTATGGGTGGATGGTTAAGGAAGCCAGAGAGTACAATGGCAAGAATTGCTGTAGCAACACAGATTCCCCACTCACCTGAGACCAAGCCCTCTGGATAAAGTGAGACCATTCTATAATTTAAGCTTAGACTTCTGAAACTTAAAGCAAAACCATTTGGATAATTAATGATCCCTGAGTGTTAATTAAAAGAACCTGTTTGACAAGATACTTCTCGACACAAAGACTTCTCCAAAAAGGAAATGCTATTTGCTACTTCTCATATATGTATTATATCAATAGGAACTATGGTTTTCTAAGTCCTATTTATTATTTTAAGTATGTTATATATTATGTTATGTGTTTTTGTATTTTTATTATGTATTATTTTTTATTCTTATGTGCAGTTATCTTTTGGGGATGTCTGGTAAACTTTTACCTATAGGTTACAATTCTTATATAGAATAACAACAACAACAAAAGTCAAGTAGTGTGACCTAGTAAAAAGATCTAGGAATCAAGAGAGGTGATGTCCAGACCAACTTATAGCTTACCACTAACTAGGTTTATGACTTTAAGTCACCTAGCCTCTCTGAACTTCAATTTCCTCATCTATAAAATAAACAGAAATCACTGAATAGCTTATACCTCTTAACCCAGAAATCCTACTATAAATCTTTTATTGTAGAAAAAATTAGGAACCAAGTAGTTGCTCACTTATTGAGGAATGGCTGGATGTTCTTTGTCACATGAATGTAATATAATCTTATTATGCTGTAAGAAACAAGAAATATATAATTATGAAAACATCAAATCCTACCAGAGGTAGGATACAGTAAAAGAAGCATTGGCTTGAGAGTCAGATGACCTGAGTTCAGATTCTGCCTTCAACACTATCAGTCACTTAAAATTCTACTTTCCCCATCTGTAAAATGAGGAGACTGAATTAGACAGCCCTTATAAGATCTTTTCCAGTGCTATTTTTATAAACAATTCTGATCTTTTGAACCAGGAGAATAATGAACCCAATGACAACAATAAGATCACTGAAAAGAAAAGTAAGCCAGCCCCTACATGATGGTGATGATCAATCTTGGTCTTAGAGGATGAATGATGAACACATGATCCCCTTTCCATAGACAGAGATGTCAGAATCTGTAGGTACATGTATGATCATAAATTTGGACCTGGAAAGGACTTGAGAGGCCATCCAGTCCAAGTCCTTTGAGACTTGGAAAAGTTAAATGACTTGTCCAATATAGTTAGATATATTGTATCAGATGGTGTTGATAAATTATTTTTCCACAATATATTCATTTGTAACTTATAAAAATGGGTGGTTCAATGGATAAAATGCTAGGCTTATAGTCCAAATAGGCCTTAGTTCAAATCCAACCTAAGATACTTAGTAGATGTGTGACCTTGGGCAAGTCCTTTAATTTTTATCTGCCTCAATTTTCTCATCTGCAAAATAGGGGTGTAATAATATTCTATATTTCCAAGGGTTGTAGTGAAGATCAAATGAGACAATATGTGTAGATCACTTTGAAAGCTTTAAAACACTATATAAATGTGAGGAGTCATAAAAAGAGCCTTATATTTGGATGATATAAATCTCAAACTTCTAAGTTATACTTATGCTTAAAATGTCAAGTTAAGGAATCTTATTTTAAATCTTTCTATCAATGCATACTAAGTATTCCATATTTAGCATGTCTTTTGTGAAAAAGAAATTAATACTTGTCCTATACCTGGTACATATTATTCTGGAGTACTTTAGACATAAGCCAAAATTTAAGCAATAAGCTTGCTATCCATGAAGAATGAATGGAGTGGTTAGTTGTCGTCCTTTGTACTCTAAGAGAACCAAAATGACACCAACAATATTAGACTCAAGTTAATGTGTCTGACTGTGACTGATCAGAGCAGTATGAGCTCAGAAGGCTCTCCCACAGGTCATACACAAATAGTCCATATGAACATTGGGGATGGTTTCTCTAATTTTGCGCATCTTGTGTATCTTCTGAGCTAATTCAATTCCACTTTGCTCATAGATCCCATCACCTTCTCTTATGAGAACAGGTCATTTTGGGTGGTTCTGTGCAGTGTCAAAAGAATATATGAAAAAAGGAGCCTAACCTTTCTCATTAGAAGCTGGGTTCCATAAGGACTAAAACCAGTACACTCTGCACATTCCAGGGTCCAGAGTAAAGGGGATTCTTAGTGGCAAAGGACACAATGTCTCTGTCTATTGTTACCTATGGCTATAAAAATACTGTCATTTTTATGGTGAGATGTTCCTACAATATTTAGTTCTGGAAAGATATTAAGCCAAAAGTAGTCTGGGATCTATTGATCTAGTACAGTTTATTTCAAATGTGACCCCACTAATTTAAACCATTTCTCTCTAATTTTAGTTAAGCAAACCATTTGTAGTTTTAATTTTCAGTCAGAGTTGCATTGTTTTTTAACTTGCTATGAGCTATATTAGTAACTTTGTGATTGTTAACAAGAATAGGGTGCCAAGCCTAATCTATAGATTAATATCTAATAGATATCAAGTCACTCTGAAGGTCAAGCTCATCTTTGATAGAGGAATATAGCAAGCTCCCGATTTCTTTTTTAAAATTTATTTTATTATAGCTTTTTATTTACAAAACATATACATGGGTAATTTTTTTCAACACTGACCTTCTATTCCAAATTTTCCCCTCCTCCCCACTCCCTTCCCTAGATGGCAGGTAGTCCAATACATGTTAAATATGTTAAAATATATGTTAAATCCAATATATACACATTTATACAGTTATCTTTCTGCACAAGAAAAATCAGATGTAGAAAAAAAAAACCTGAGAAAGGAAACAAAAATGCAAGCAAACAATAATCTATATCTACCATCAGCTATCTCCATCCACCATTGGTATTAATCTAGAAGATCAAAATGATGAAACTATCTCAGAATTTTAGATTACTGACAGAGACTAGAATGTTCCTACTATGTCAGGAATATTGTTGTAGTGATTTTGTTCAGATGCAGATTTGGTTTTAGATACTGTTTTCTATTCTGAGACTCTATGATTCTGTGATTAAATGACTAGAATTCTAGAAAGAAACTTCAACAACCAAAAAAGAAGGGTATGCTAATAACCTGTCAACTGCATTATGAAACAGAAGGTAGAGACAGAGATAACTTCATATTAGCTGCATTTGCTTTTTAACTTTCAAAAGTCTCTGATTACATTGGTGTTTTCTTTCCACTAATGTAAATCACAACTTTTCCATACATTCCAGTGATGTCAAACTCAAATAAAAAGGATTCTTGATAGCATACTGACTTAGAAAACTTCAAATCAACATTATCTATGTTGTAGTGTATTTTTATTTATTCTGTTAAACATTATCCAATACATTTTTATCTAGTTTTAGCTATAGTGGGGAGTTTTGCAGGAATTTGTGGCCTGATGGCTCTAAGTCTGACACATATGTAAGGTTATTTGCAGGAGTTTCTATGGATAAAAAAACAAAAATAAATAAACAAAATCTATGATATTGCTGGAGAAGAAAAGATGTAGGGAGGAAATGATTAATGTCTTCAAGTAATTGAAGGACCAAAATATGAAGGCAATATTAGACTTTGCCCTAAATGGCCTAGTTAAAAGTGATAGGTAGACGTTATAGAAGAAGTAAATTTATGCTTGATTAAGGAAAACTTTCATAACAACTAGAACTGTCTGTAATTGAAGTGCTCTGTTTTGGGTTCCCCTTCTGTGCTAGCTCAGAATTTTAAGGAACAAAGACATAGCCACACATTTTTATAATCCATCAATGGGACTTATTGATAGCATTAAAACCACCAGTGGTACATTCATATGCAAAAAGGATACGGGGAAATATGCCCTTGGTTTTATTCCTTTAGATCTCAATCTTTTTCTATTTCTGAGAAATATAGTCATAGGTCTAATTGGTAATCTAGGAGACCCACCTTGCCCAGAAATTCAGGATGATTTGAATGGCCCCAAAGTGAATGGTCAGGCATGAGTTGGAATAAAGGACTTTTAAGGACAGCTTCCAAATATAAGATTCTATAATTCTGAATTTTAGCTATAGAAGATGTAGCAGAGGTTAGATACAAATGACATATAACCCTTGAAAAGCCAGTATTACTTCCATGTCAGGCTGAGGCAGCAGAATAAGACTTTAGTGGAGGATTTGCATTATTGAAACAGAGCAAATTAAGAATATGTTCTTAGAATAGCAACCAGATCTCTGAATATTTTTGATTCATTGGAATTGTAAACTTTTATTTTAAATATGACTTAGGGTTTTACCTTATATCTTATATATTATACCCCCAAAGGCCCTGAAAACCCAAAGTAAATGAAAAAATAATGTGAGATATCCTTCTGTATGCTAATTGTTATTCTCAACTAAAGTTCTGAGATTTCCTTCTCAAAATGGACAAATTTAGTAAATCATCTAAAAATTCTTCAGTTCTGGAAAAACACATAAGTAAGGCCTCCATGTGAATAATGATGCATATTTATTAAAACAGTGTAAAGTCAATATGGCATGATGAAAAACATACTAGGCTTGGAGTCAGGAAATGTGGGTTCAATGTCTGTCTGTGATACTTGCTATCTACATGACTATGACTAAATCATTTCAAGTTTTTTGTCCTCAGTTTTCTCATCTATGAAATGAGGATAACATATATTGCTTGACTTAAAAAGATATTGCAAGGAGGGTACTATAGAAACATAAGATTATCTTAATTTACTTTGAAAATTTTTAAGCCATTCCAAATCTTAATTTTAGGTTTCTATTAAACTGAGACAATGTGGCAAAATAGAAAGAACTTAACATCTCAAACTCTATACCAGGATGAGCTCCAAAATAATACATAACTTAGACATAAAAGATAACATCATTAATAAACTATTAGAATTTCAAGTAAGAAATTTCCTTTTCTATGTACAGACAAGAATTCATAACAAAATAAACTAATAGAATCACAGGAGATAAAGTGGACAGTTTTGATCACATGGAAAAACAGAAGGAAGGAAAGAAAGGAAGAAAAAAGGAAGGAAGGAGAGGGAAGAAGATGGGAGAGAGGAAAGGAGGGAGGAAGGAAACATTTATTGATTATCTATATACTTCAGGCACTGTGCTAAGTACTTTCTAAATATCATCTTATTCAATTTTCACAACAACCCTGGGAGGTAGATGTTATTATCATCCCTAAATTTAAAAGGGGGCTGAACATGCAAGATCAATATAATTAAAAATTATGAGTGAAATTGGCAATTTGAAAAATGCTTTGCAGCAGATTTCTCTGATAGTGATTTTACATATACATAAGGAAATGGTTCAAATTTAAAATAAGAACTCTCCCCCATTTAAGAAATGGCCAAAAGCTATGAACAGACAGTTTTCAAAGGAGATATCCAAACTATTAATAGCCACATGAAAAAATGTTCCAAATTACCAATAATTAGGGAAATGAACATTAAAGCATCTTTAAAGTTCCATCCTATACCCATCAGGTTGGCAAAGATTTTTTTTTAAAAAAAGGAAAAGTGGCAATTGTTGGAAAAACTTTGAGAAAACAGGCACATTAAAGTATTTATTCTTGGTGCAACTTCAAGTTGGTTAAGCCATTCTGGAAAGTGATTTTAAACTAGACTCCAAAAGTCATTAAACTGTGCTTACTCTTTGGTTCATGGAAACTACAACTAGACCTGTACCTCAAAGAGATCAAAGAAAGGAAAATGATCTATATGTACTTAATGTAGCTGCTTCTTCTGTAGTAGTAAAGAACGAAGGTTGTGCCTGTGTATTAGGAGATGACCAAACAAATGATGCCATAAGAAATTACAAAATGAACATTTTAAAAGGAAAAAAGGAAAAGGTTTGCTTTGAATTGGTATGTAGTGAAGTGAGTAAAACTGAGAATAATTTATACAAAACATAATAAAGGAAAAAAAAACAGGCACGAAACACTTATGAACTTTAATCAATGAAATGAAAAATGATGATTCCAGAAGAATGAACATGAAATATGCTTGTTATGTCATCTCAGTCATATCCAACTTTTTATGAATCCATTTGGAGTTTTCTTGACAAAGATCCTGAAGCAATTTGCCATTTCCTTCTTTAGCTTATTTGACAGATGAGGAAGCTGGGGAAAACTTGTCCAGGGTCACAAAGCTAACAAGGGTCTAAGACCCTTTTTAAACTCACACAGAGGATTCTTCCTGTTTGTAAGCCCAGTGCTCTATCCACTGAACCACCATCTGTCCAATGAAGTATACTATTTACCTCCTAACAGAAAAATGATGAACTCAAAGGTCAGATTGAGACATACATTTTGGATATGAGCTATGAAATAATTTGATTTGCTTGACTATGTATATTTTTCTAACAAAGGTTTTGTTGTTGTCATATAGTTGGGGAAAGGGGAAACACAAAGGGTATGCACAGTTTAGTGACTTTTGGGGTCTAGTTTAAAATTGCTTTCCAGAATGTCTTAACCAATTTGCAATTTCACCAAGACTAAGTACTGTAATGTGCTGGTTTTCCCAAAACTTCTCCAATAACTTTCATTTTTCTTTTTTTTTTTTTAATTTTTGCCAATCTGATGGGTATGAGATAGAACTTTTGAGTTACTTTAATGCTTGTTAATTATAAAAATTGAATTACAAAAGGATAAAAAAGAAAAGGTGAGGTGGAGCCAAAATGGCTGAGAGTAAACAAGATTTTGCCTGAGCTTTTCCTGGTTTCCCCCAGAATCAACACTAGATCAAGCATCTGAATGGATTTGGGAGTGACAAAACCCATAAATATTTGGTGTGTAACAAACTTCCAGCAGAAGATATCTTGGAAGGGACTTTAGGAAAGATCTGCCTCAATTGGGCAGAGGGGCTTGTGGTCCAGTGAAGGCATGGTACAGGGAGGTCCAGGGTGAAGAGGTCCCATGCAGGGAGAATATAGTAGGAAGTGCTTAGTCAAAATACACCAGTGTTGATTACTCTGTCCTGGTTCAGAAGGATCAGCAGACTAACTGTGGAACCTCACACACAACTACAGAAGGCAAATAGTGAACCCCAGCATAATAGGTGGGATTTAGCCAGGCCCACACAGAGAAGAAGCCTGAAGCAGGACTGGCCCCAACACAGAATGAAGCCTCTATGGCTCTGTAGGAAGCTTGGGACAACCTCCCCTGTGTCATAGGAGCAAACTCAACCATAAAAATAAGCAAAAAAGCAAAAAGAGATCTGATCATAGAAAGCTGTCATGGAGAGAGGGAAGAACAGAACTCAAATCCTGAGGACACTAAAGGCAAAATGCTTCCAGATGAAGCCTCGAAGAGATATATAAACTGGCCTCCAACTCTAAAAGTTCTCTTGGAAAAATTCAAAAAGGATCTTAAAAGAGAATTAGAGGAAAGGAAATGAGATCTTTTCAAGAGGATATGGAAAAGGAAAAACAGAAAATATCTGAAGAAAACTTTTTAAAAATAGATTTGATGAAATTGGAAAAGCATATAATTCCTTATAAAATAGAATTGATGAAATGGAAAAAGCATATAACTCCTTATAAAATAAATATGAAAAAGATACCAATTCACGGAAAAACAGAATTTGTGAAATGGAAAAAACTGGAATGAACAAAACAATTCAATTGGCCAAATATAAAAGGAGCCTAAAAAGGCAACTGAAGAAAATAACACACTAAAAATTAGAATTGAACAAACAAAGTGAATGACTCAATAAGATCTCAAGAATCACAGAACCAAAAAAAGAGAAAGAATAGAAGAAAATATGAAATACCTGCTAGGAAAAATAACTGACCTGGAAAATAGATCTAGGAGAGAAAATCTAAGGATTATTGCACTTCATCAAAGCCATGATGAAAAAAACAGCCTAGACATTATCTTTTAGGAAATTATAAAGGAAAACTGCCCTGATGTACTAGAATCAGAAGGTAAAATAGCCATTGAAAGAATTCACCAATCACTTCTAAAAGAGACCCCAAAATGAAAACTCCAAGAAATATTGTGGCTAAATTTCAGAACTATTGGACCAAGAAAAAATATTGCAAGCAGCCAGAAAGACAAAATTCAATTATTGCAGACCCACAATCATGATTACCCAGGTAACAACAGCTTTCACCTTAAAAGATCAAAGGGTCTGGAATCTGATATTCTGAAAGGCAAAGGAATTTGGATTATAACCAAGAATAAACTATCCAGCTAAAATGAGCATTATCTTTCAGGAAGAAGATGGACATTCAATGATATAATTGAATTTCATTTACTTCTGATGAAAAGACCAGAGCTGAACAAAAAATTTGATCTCCAAATATAAAACTCAAGAGAAGCATAAAAAGGTAAAAAGGAAAGAACTCCTTCAGAGCTATATTTCTGTTATGGATATACTTAGAGAGTGTAGGTATAATTTGATTTTATTAAAGTAATATGAAAAAGAAAGTGAAGGTAGAAAAGAGATTGTACTAGAAAAATAGGAAAATGGAGGTAAAATGAGGGAAATTATATCTCATGAAAAGGCAAAGAAAATCTATTATAACTGAGGGAAAGAAGGATGTGGGATGAAAATTGTGTGAATCTTACTCTCATCAGATTTGCTCAAAAAGAGAATATCAGACATATTTGGTTTCACAGAGAAACTTGTCTCACCTTATAGGGAAGTAGAAGGGGAAAGGGGAAAAGAGGAAGGCTAATAGAAGGGAAAACAGAAGTAATAGGGGAAAGGTGTAAGAAAAAGGGAAGGGCTCTAAAGGAAGAGGGCTGTTTGAGGGCACTGGTGGTCAGAAGCAAAATACTGGGGAGGAGGGAAAGGGGAAAGGAAAGGGAAAAACATAACTTGGGGTAAATAAGATGACAGGAAATACAGAATTAGTTATTTTAACTGTGAATGTGAATAGGATGAACTCTCCCATAAAATAAAGTGGATAGCAGACTGGATTAAAAACCAGAATCCTACAATATGCTGTTTACAAGAAACACATTTAAAGCAGAGTGATATATACAGAGTAAAGGTAAAAAGCCTGGAACAAAATCAAGCAAAAGCAAAAATAGATCTAATTTAAAAAGATAAGGAAGGAAGCTATATTTTGCTAAAAGATACCATAGATAATGAAGCAATATCAATACTAAACAGATATTCACCAAGTGGTATAGCATCCAAATTCCTAGAGAAGTTAAGAGAGCTGCAAGAAGAAATAGATAGCAAAACTATAAGGGGATCTCAATCTTGCTCTCTCTGAACAAAATAAATTGAATCACAAAATAAATAAGAAAAAAGTTAAGAAGTTAAACAGAATTTTAGAAAAGTTAACTTTTATAAATCTTTGGAGAAAATTGAATGGAATCAGAAAGGAGTAGACTTTTTTCTTGGCAGTTCATGGAACTTATACAAAAATTGACCATGTATTAGGCATAAAACCTCAAAATCAAATGCAAAAAGGCAAAAATAGTAAATGTATTTTTTTCTGATCATGATGCAATAAAAATCACATGCAATAAAAGGCCAGGGGAAAATAGACCAAAAATTAATTGGAAACTAAATAATTTAATCCTAAAGAATGAATGGATGAAATAACAAATCATAGACACAATCAGTAACTTTATCCAAGAGAATGACAATAATGAGATAACATATCAAAATTTGTGGGATGAAGCCTAAGTGTTTATTAGAGAAAATTTTATATCCCTAGATGCTTATTGCAGCAACATAGGATATAAAGAGAAATTTCATTCAAAATAACTGTTGAAAGCATAAAATATTTGGTAATCTATCTGCCTAGGGAAAGTCAGGAACTGTATGAACACAACTACAAAACACTTTCCACACAAATAAAGTCAGATCTAATCAGCTGGAAAAATATAAAGTGCTCATGGGTATGCCAAGTGAATATAATAAAAATGACAATGCTACCTAAATTAGTCTACTTATTTAGTGCCATATCAAATTGTTTTATAGATTTAGCAAAAAATAATAACAAAGTTCATCTGAAAGAACAAAAGGTCAAGAATTTCAAAGGAATTGATGAAAAAAGACCAATGAAGGTGGCCTAGCTGTGCCAGACCTAAAACTATATAACAAAGCAGCAGTCATCAAAAAACATTTGGTAGTGGCTAAGAAACAGAGTAGTCAATCCGTGGGCTAAGTTAGGTTCACAGTACAAAATAGTCAATAACTATAGCAATCTAGTGTTTGACAAACTCAAAGACCCCACTTTGGGGGATAAGAACTCACTATTTGACAAAAACTACTGGGAAAATTGAAAACTAGTATGGCAGAAATTAGCCATTGACCCACACTTAACATCATATACCAAGATAAGGTCGAAATGGGTTCTTGAAATAGACATAAAGAGTGATATTATAAACAAATTAGAAGATAGTTTACTTCTCAGATCTGTGAAAAAGGAAAGAATTTGTGACCAAAGAAGAACTGGGACTCATTATTGAACACCAAATAGATAATTTTGATTACATTAAGTTAAAAAGTTTTTGTACAGACAAAACTAATGCAGACATGATTAGAAGGGAAGCAATAAATTGGGAAAACATTTTTACATAAGGTTCCTGATAAAGGCCTCATTTCTAAAATATATAGAGAATTGACTCAAATTTATAAGAATTCAAGCCATTCTCCAATTGATAAATGGTCAAAGGATATGATCAGATGATTTTCAGACAAAGAAATTAAAACTATTTCTAGTCATAGGAAAAAGTGCTCTAAATCACTATTGATCAGAGAAATGAAAATTAAAACAACTCTGAGATACCACTACACACCTCTCAGATTGGCCAAAATGACAGGAAAATATGATAAAGTTGGAGGGAATGTGAGAAAACTGGGACATTAATACATTGTTAGTATAATTGTGAATGGATCCAGCCATTCTGGAGAGCAATTTGGAACTATAGTGAAAAAGTTATCAAACTGTGCACACCCTTTGATCCAGCAGTACTTCTATGGGCTTATATCCCAAAGATATCTTGAAGGAGGGAAAGATACCCACGTGCAAAAATGTTTGTGGCAGCTCCTTTCATAGTGGCAAGAAACTGGAAACTGAGCCCATCAACTGGAAAATGGCTGAATGAATGTTATGGAATATTATTGTTCTATTAGAAATGATCAGCAGGATGATTTTAGAGAGGCATGTGCATATATTTTGAAAATAAAAGTAACAAAAATAAAATGATTTAACAACAATAACAGTAAAAAAAAAAAAAAAAAAAGAACTAGTACTAAAATGGAGAAAGGAAATGAGAGCTTTGCAAGAGATTTTGGAAAAGGAAACACAGAAACTGACTGAAGAAAGCTACATTTGGTGAAATGGAAAATATATATATGCTGAAGAAAAACACTTCTTAAAAAATAGAATTGGCGAAATGGAAAAAGAGAACAACTCCTTAAAATAGGTGAAATGAGGGGGATGCAATGAATAAAACAACTTCCAAAAAATGCAAAAGGAAGTAAAAAAGTTAATTAAAGAAAATAATTCGCTAAAAATCAGAATTGGAGAAATGGAAGTGAATAACTCAATGAGATATCAAGAATCAGTCAAACAAAACTCAAAAAATGAAAAAAATAGAAGAAAATGTAAAATATCTCATTGGAAAAACAACTGACCTGGAAAATAGATCCAGGAGAGACAATCTAAGAATTATTGGACTATCTGAAAGCCATGATGGAAAAAAAGAGCCTGAACAATATCTTTCAGGAAATCATCGAGGAAAACTGCCCTGATATCCTAGAACTAGGGGGTAAAATAGTCATCAATCACCCCCTAAAAAAGATCACAAAAAAGAAAACTCCAAGGAAAATTTTAACTAGATTCCAGAATTATCAGATAAAGTTGAAAAACTGAAATCAGCCAGAAAGAAACAATTCAAATATTGAAAAGCCACAATTGGGATTATCCAGGATCTAGCAGTTTGCACTTTAAAGGATCGAATGGCCTGAAATATATTCCTAAGGGCTAAGGAGCCCTTTGGACTGCAGCCCAGAATCAATTACCCAGCAAAACTAAGTATTATCTTTTAGGGAATAAGATGAAATTGGGGATTTTCAATTATTTTTCATGAAAAGATCAAAGCTGAACAGAAAATTTGATCTCCAAATATAGAAGTCAAGAAAAACATAAAAAGCTTAAAAGGAAGGAGAAAAAAAAACCTACGTTTTTAAAGGTTAAAATGTTTACACCCCTATATGGGAAGATGATTTGTGTCGTTCTTGAGACCTATAACTTTGTCGGGGATATGCATAGATAGTGTAGATATAAATTGACTTTAATGTAATAATATAAAAAAGAAGCTAGGAGTAGAAGAAGGATTGTACCAGAAGAGGAAAGGGGAGGTAAAATGGGGTAAATTACATAACATGAAGAAGCAAAAAAGACTTAATACAGTTGAGAAAAAGAAGGGAGGGAGATGAGCATTGTTTGAACTTAATCTCATCAGATTTGGATCTAAGAGGGAATATCATACATATTTAGTTTGATATAGAAACTTGTCTCACCTTATAGGGAAGCAGGAGGGGAAAAGGAAAAGAGGAAGCTAATAGAAGGGAGAACAGAAGTAGAAGGGGAAAGGAATAAGAAAGGGGAAAGAGCTGAAAAAAGGGAGTGTAAATTGAGGGAGGAGGTGATCAGAAGTAAAACACTGGTAAGGTGGGAAAGAGGTAAAGGAGAGAAGAAAGTATAATTTGGGGAAAGTAGGATGATGGGGAAAACAGAGTTAGTAATTTTAACTGTGAATGTGAATGGAATGAACTCTCCCCCTAAATGGAAATGAATAGCAGAGTGGATTAAAAGTCAGAATCCTACAAAATGTTGTTTTCTTTTCTATTTTATTTTATTTTTTAAATTATAGCTTTTTATTTACAAGATATATGCATGGGTAATTTTTCAGCATTGAACCTTGCAAAACCTTCTGTTCCAACCAAAATGTTATTTTCAAGAAAAACATTTGAAGCAGAGAGATACATACAAAGTAAAGGCAAAAGGCTGGAGCAGAATCTATTATACTTTAGCTGAAGCAAAAAAAAAGGAAAAAAGAATAGTTCTGGAGTCAGAGGACTTAGGTTCAAATTCCAACTCTGCTACTTGTGTGACTTTAAAGGATGTCACTATACTTATCTCATCCTCATTTTTTTTAATCTATAAAATGAGGGGAGTAGAATTCCACAAGATAAATACTGAGATCCATTCCAACTTTAAGCCCATATTTTTCTGTTTACCTGTTATGGAAAATCAGAAAGCAAACTATTGAACCAATGAACTCTAAACCATTGAACTTGCTGACTTAAAAAATTATTTTTAAAGCAAAGTGAGAAAAATGAAAAGGATGATTAAAGGCAATGGGTTATGGTGCAGTGTTGCTCTGAAGTCAAAAAACTCAGACTTGAATCCTGGATTTACCATTTCAGTTTCCTCAACTGTAAAATGATAGGGCTAGAGGAGACTACCTTTTAAGGTTAATTCACCAAACTATACAACCAATTTTTCAGAGTTACCATATTTTAAAATTTTCCTCCAAGATTGTTCTCAGGACTCTGATAAAGTATAACTGTCTTCAAGATTTAAAAACCACAAAGTTTGGAGCATCCTATCACCAGATTCCACTCAAATGAACTCTCAACTCGCCCACTGTTGAACAGTTAAATTCTCCTAAACTTTCAGCTAAAATATCTGTCTGGATCTTAAGCAATAAATATCAATCTCTAACTAGGCAATTTGCCATTTGTTTGAAGGAGTTATGTTTTATCTTGCAAATAAAATTATTTTTGTTCTCTCTTCCAGCATGATTTTTTGCCAGTACTTAGAAGTTTTCAAATGCTAAAAAAAGAAAGAAAGAAAGAAAGAAAAAATAAAAATTAAAAAAGCTCTCAGAAACAAACAGTTTTGTGGGATTTTGCAAAACACATAAATGTATTCTTTTTTTCTTTGCCAATTGACTTATCATTTTCAGGCACTCACAACGAATCTTGTAATCTCATTTATATGGCATGATTTTTTTTGAAGGTCCCTACATTTTAAAGTTTTTTAAAGAACTATTATAGTATTTTTTGATCCTAGATCAGACTAGATCATAGTTTGACTGTGAATTCAAAGCAAAAGCATTTGCTCAAACGGAGCAATTAGGCAAGAAGACAGAATTAAATCAGGTGTTATATTCGAACCCATTCACAAATCACAAAGGATAAACACATTCACATCTCCAAGGAATGCTTGTCTTGGCTTTTATTGTGTCTTTAGCATGAGGAGTCAGACATCTTATTTACTCATAGAAAACTGCCAGTGGTCCTTGTTACAAGTCTAAGGAATGCTGAGCTTCTTTGCACAGGACCTAAATCATCAATGAAACCTTGTGATCCTAAGAGCACTGCTTTCTAGCACAGGACCAGATTCCAGAACTTAGGACAGTGATACTACTTTCTTCCATCTCTCCCTACTTAATTCCCAAGCCTCTCTTCTGATTCTAATAAGATTTTTGTTTGTTTTAATGAGCATAGGAAACTCCTGGCATGGAAATTTACTTTACCTATGGGTCTAGCACTTCATCCCTCACAAGTAATATAGATACCATGAGGTTAAACAGTTAGAATGCCTTTAACACTGCAGATTACTATCTCCTCTAAACCTTTCTCCACTGTAGGTTTTCAGAATGCCATTTTCTTCTGTTTTTCCTCCTACCTATCTGACTGTTCTCAGTGTCCTTTGCTGGATCCTCCTCCAGATCATGCCATCTAACTATAAGAATCCTTCAGGGCTTTCTTCTTCCTTGATACTGCTTTGCCTGCATTAGCTCTCATGGATTTAATTGCCATTCCTCTGCTGATTATTCTCAAATCTACCTTCCCTGCCCCACTCTTTCTGTTGACCTCCAAACACACATCTCCAATTGCCTTTCAAGACAAATCAAACTGGATATTCAGTAGACATCTTAAACAGAACTCACTATCTTTCCCCCTAAACCCTTCTCCATACCACCCACACTCCATCTTCCCCATTGCAGTAGAGGGCAACATCATCCTCTCAGTTTCTAAGGCCTATCAAGTTCACCCTTTGTAACATCTCTTGAAAATGTATCCTTTTCTCCTGTGATACTGCCACCTTTCTAGTGCAAACCCTCATCATCTGACACCTGGACTATTGCAATAATCTGCTAGTAGGTGTGGCTGCCTCAAGTCTTTCCCCACTCCCATTCATTTCCATTCAATCACTAAAATGGTTTTCCTAAAACACAAGTGCAATCACTTCATTCCCTAACTCATTTAACTTTAGTGTTTTCCAATATCTTCTAGGAGCAAATACAAAATGTTCCATTTGTCATTCAAAGTGCTTTATAACCTAGCCTCTTTCTACCATTCCAAGCTTTTTATTTTCTAATGTGTACTCTCCAGTCCAGGAACACCCATATCTTGATTACTCTACAAGATACTTCATCTCTTGGCTCCAAGCATTTTTTCTGTTACCCACACCTGAAACACTCTTTCTCTAGCCCTCTCTGGATTCCTTTAAGTCCCTACTAAAACCCCACTTTCTACAACAAGCCTTCCCCACCCCTTCTTAATTCCAGTGTCTTCCCGCTGTTAATTATTTCTTATTTATCTTACATATAACTTGCTATATATACATATGTGTGTGTTTGCATGTTTCTCCATCAGGACTGTCTTTTGTCTCTTTTTGTATCTGTAGTACCAATGGAGTGCCTCAGGAGCATCATCAATAAGATATTTCTGACACTAAGACTGGCCCTCTATCTACTAAGCTCTGCTTTTTTTATTTGGCCATCACACTATAAAAATGTGACCTAGTTATTCTTTAGATTAGTATTGCCCTCAAGAAGTTTCGATTCAACTTAACAAAAATTGATGAACTGTCTACTATGTACCATGATAGGGTTTGAGGATATTCCTGTCCTCAAGGAGCTTTTTTTTGGAGGAGGAGGGAATTAGGGAAGGATCTGATGCGGTATGATTTCTAGGATATAACACTCTACTACATAATTAGCTCATTTTAAACTTAAAGGACAATAATACAATAGTCCCTAAGGTCCACTTAACTTCACTTCTCTTTGGATTTAGGGAGTTTAATTCAGGTAAAAAATTTTGATGAAAATTCTGAGGAGTTTATTTCAGATTAAAAGTTCAACTATAATTGTTCTAAACTTGAAAATGGGAAAATTCCTAACATCTAACCAAAAACTGTATGCTTTGTTGGACCTTGCATTTATATCTTTCACTAGTCAACCTTTGTTTTCTTCATGATTAGGGGAAAAATTCCGTTTACTGGAAACATTTGGATAATAATCAAATAGTAAATTGTATGAGGGGATGGGGAAGGCAGAAGGGAAGAAAGAGATGACATTTTCTTGGGCATTGCCTCGGCCTGGTTCCTTCTTTCTGAGATGCCTATAAATCCAGGATCCACCTTATTTTTTCCTTTCTCTTTTGTATCCCAAAGATTTATTGAAAATATCATATTTGGCGATGCAGTGAATAGAGTGATGAGCCCAGAGTCTAGACAACCTTGGACACTAGCTGTATGATCTTGGGTAAGTCATATTACCTCTATTTGCCTCAGTTTCTTCAACTATAAAAAGGGAATAATAATAATAGGACCAACCCCATAGCATTATTGGGAGGGTAAAATGAGATGATAATTTTAAAGTTCTTAACATAGTGTCTGGCCAAAAGTAGGTGTCACTTAAATGATAGCTATTATTATTTTTACTTCTTGCAATCTTTTGAAACAACAGTGCTCAAAATTCCTGCCCTCTCCCTGGTCTAAGATAGCCTCTTCCGTTTACACAAATCATTTAAGGTGTGTGATAGGACACAGCTGTCCTGAGACCTGATTGGCCTCATTCAGCTTCCTAAACACCAATCAGCGTCTTGGTCATCTAGGAGCATAAAAAATCCCATGCAAGTAGACTCTGGGCTTCCCTGATTTAGTCACTATACTCTGATGACCAAATGACCAGATGCTTTCCAGATCAAGGCAGGGGCCATATCCAGAAAAGCCAAAGGTCATTGTATCATTGTTGCACATTCTTGCTGTGTTAAGACAAAGTAGACCAAAGTCAAAGTACCAAAGGCAAATTGGCAAAGAGTGGGGCTCAACCTCATCGTTACATAATTAAAAGTATAGTACAAGGTATAGAATAATGGGAGCAATGGAGAAACCCAGACAAAATGCTCTAGGAAAACTTGACTGGGAAGAAAACACTAGCCATTAGAGAGATTAAGGAAGGCTTCTCACTTGAGCTAAATAAAACAAGGATTCTAAAAGGTAAACATGAGGAGGAACTGCATTCCAGTTGGGAGTAGAAGGTGAGATGTAAGACAGAGATGGTAAGTGAAAACAAAAAGTCAGAAAACAGCACTTTGAAATGGGGGATGGGAGAAGCATGTATGTCCTCTTTGGTTAGAATGTAAAGTATGTGATGGAATTAATATTACATGAGTCTGGAAAGAAAGGTTGAGGATAACCTTTAGGGTCAGAATGAAAAGGTTTCATTTTATCCTTTTATCATTAAGAAGATATTGGAATTTTTTAAACTCGGGGATAACAAGGTCAAACACCTGCTTTAGGAAGATTGTTTTGGCAACTGGATTAGATAGATACTAGAAACAATGCCACCAGATAGGAAAGTATTAAAATAGGTCAGGTCACACCATTCTACTTCTTAGCTAATTGAGTGCTATAATAGAATCAAAGATTTGGAGTTAATGGGGAACATGGAAAGCATTTAATGATAGCTCTTCATTTTTTTAGATAAGGAAACTGAGGCCCAGAGGTAAAGCTGAGAATTGAAGCCAGTATCTCTTGCTCCAAATGGGGTACTCTTTCTCCTGCACTACATGATTTCTTTGAAGTTATAAAGGCCTGAATTAGGGTGGTGGTCATGAGAATGGAAAATAAGCAAGCACATGAGTGGTGCTATGGAAGAATTACTAGGTCTTGGCAGTTGATTGTGCTCAGGGTTAAAGGAGAGTGAAAAGTCAAAGCTGACTCTAGTCAAACTTTCTCAACAACTCATTTGCATGCCATCCCTTTTACTGGATAATTTCTTGAACTGGCCCATCTTGTCCATTTTCTGTTTATTTATAATAGTTTCAATTCCATAGGGTGGTATCTTTTTTTTTTTTTTATTTTAACTTCATGGGTCTCTTCTTATGCCTTGTAGTCCCCTTTGCAATGATTATAGACAATAATTCTAAATTTAATATATCATTACCAATTCTTTTCTTTCCCCCAGCATATTGCCTTAGCCTTTTGTTTCTTTCTCTTGTCTTATTATTAGCATTTCTAAAACTATATCAAATAATGGCAGGAAAGAAGGCATATTATTATTTTACTTTCTAGACTCCCTAATGTTTCTGCACTCAAGATTTTGATTTACATATGTACTTTTTGTCATTAAAAAAAAGCTCTTTTTATATCAATGCTATGTGATTTTCAGCATAACTGAGTGCTGTACTGAGTAAAAGATTTAGAGTTTTTTGCCTAACTTTGTCAGTATAATCATGTGGTTTTGGAAATGTTTGTTCTTTAAATGATTCTGTTTATTATTTTCCTAATACTAAATGATCTTTGCATCACTGATATGTAATTACCAATTTTACATATCTGTACACAAATACACATTGTTTAATACATATAGAAACATATCTTGAAATCCATACCAGATATCAAAATCCATCTTAACCCTATTGAGATAGATTGATTAGATTTGTTAGAGCATTTATTAATGCTTACTATGTGCCAGTTACTATGCTATGGCTAGGAAGTTAAAAAAAAAAAAAAAAAAGATAGTCCCTGCCCCCAAGAAGTTTACATTCTAAGGAAGGGGAGGAAGGATAGCAGATAAAAAGGAGCTGAAAAGGTGGGTGACAGAAGGGAGGAGGGCAATGTGAAAAAGCAGTTTGGGGGATCAAGAGGTAAGCCTGAGTAAAAGCCTGATTTTTAATGACTGGAATGAGCACTTTCTCCAATGTCAATTGCAGGAAGGACCTCCCCAATCTGAGGGGCATAAGACAGCAAAGATCTAGAGGCATTCCAGTATGAAGAAGTCACAATACTTTTTCCTTTGACTTTGTATCTTTAAAAAGGATATAGTTAGCTATTATGTTCAAGATGAGAAAATACTATGAATAGCACTTTTGAGATATTCTATATAAAAGTAACAAATTAACAACTCTCTTGATTAAATTTCATAATTCAGTCTCAGTTATTGATGAAAAGTATTTATAAAATATTAGACCAATTTTTTTTCCCAGCATACTAGCCATTTCCTAACAGTAATTCAGTTAATGGTTATTCCTAGGGGTCAAAATTTAATATGTCTTTAAGTGTCTGATTTGTGTCCAGTGAGTCCCCTTGGCACTTGAGAAAATTGGGCTTATAAAAAATATTCATTGCACTGGGTATACTATGAAGCTCTTAAGATAGCAATGAAAGTGCCATATGATAATTTTATAAGGAAAAAAATCAAAACATTGAGTCATCGATTTAGAATTGGAAGAAACTTTAGAGGTCATCTAGACTAATCCCTTTATTTTATATACGAGGAAACTGAGGCCCTGGGAAATAAGTTCAAGTGGGGACTTGAACTTCAGACAAAATCCAACACTCTTTCCAATTTACTGTCATTTGAGGAGATGAAAAAATGTTATTCTGAACAAAAGATCATAACCATATTGTCCAATATTACATTGTAATTCATTTTTTAAAAGATAGACAATTATGCTAATATCATTGTCAACAAATGTAGAAAAAAATATAGAAATGTAGCATAAGCTAAATACATAAGCAAAAATAAGGAATAATACACTGTATGATCCTCGGTAAATTAATTATTGCTTTGACGAATGAAGACCAATATAAATGATGAAAAGAGAATTCACTGTGAAGGATGAACTCAATTTTACAAACATTTATTATATGAAATTACAGTGCATTTGGAAAGAGCACTAGATTTGTCATCAGAAGGTTAAGATTTGTGTTTGATCTCTGTCAGTTTCTAGATGTGGGGACTCTGGATAAATTCCTTATTCCCTCTGACTTTGGGGAGCTCAACTACAAAAATGGGATGTAAAGCAGCATGGGATAGTGGATAGGGGACTAGACCTGGACTCAGGAAGACCTCGAGTTCAAACCCCACTACAGACAATTGGGATCTAATTTCTTAACCTTTTTATTGAGATTCCTTAATTGTAAAATAAGATGTGACATTCAATGACCTTTAAGATTCTGGAGTCTTTGATGCATGCCATTTAGTGGAGTCCATGATATTCAAGAGGAAATTTTTTGTTTCAGTCCCTAGCTCACAATCTGGGAGATATCATCCTCAAAACAAATATAGGGACCACATATTCCCTACCCCTTACAGCAAGGATAATCTCAGTTCCATATATTCCCTGTAAATTCATTGCTGGGTCTAAATAAAATCATTGTATGTGAACAAACTATGCAAGCTCTAAAGTTGTTGTTGTTATTTCTCTTTCCTTTGGACCAATGACATCAGGAGGGTGATATCTTGACTTGCAAGTGATTTGGATAGGCAAAGCTGTGCAGAGCCATCAACCTCATTCCCTCCTCCAGTCAAGTCATAAGTCAATATGACTGGGAATGACCCAGCACAAAGCTCTAAAATATAGTACTAGGCAAATGTAAGGTATTATTATGGTATTGCTGTATACAATGGTTATGTTTGAAATGGTGTTTAAACTCATGGTTTGGGGTTTGTTTGTTTTTTGTTTGTTTGCTTTTTTTTTTTTTTTTTTAACTATACCACAATAATTTTGTCTGTCACAAGAAGTTTTTCTTTCACCATTCATACTTTTTGGCATTCAGCTATTATTAAAGTTCTTGGTAATTTTAAGTAGCTCATAAGGTTGGGAGTTAAAATTAGAGGCAATTGAACTGGAAACTGGAATAGAAGCTTAGACTGAAGATATAGATTTGGGAATTTCCTCATAGAAATGATAGATAAAGTCACAGAAATGGATGAGACCATCAATGGATGATATATATACAAAGAAAAAAGAATAAAGTTATCAACAGAACTTTGGCAAAAGACATTTAGTGAAAAAGGAAAAGGGAAGAAAATATGGAGAAAGGGAATAAGCATATAAGCTTGTACAATCTAACAGCTGATACAGATGAGAGAACCCAAGATTATACATAAATTTCCTTTAATATATTCCCACCAATAACTTGCTCTCCTAATAGAAAATGTTGACTTTTTCCAACTCATTTTGAATATTCAAGTAGTCAAATGAACTTCCAATAATCTTTGTACTTTCTGTGGGAGTCAAACAGGAATATTCAGCAACATTTAGAGAACCTTGCTACTGGTTAATGCTTACTGTGTGCCATGATGAGCTGGATATTATCTGAAATAGACAGAGACAAGTATACACATCTCTTCTATATATCTAAGTTATATTTCAAATGGGCCCTTTAAAAATGAATTCTTTATAAACAATGAAGTTTCTATTAATGTCATGAATTGGTACCACTGAATCAATCAAAAAGGACACAGAGTTTAGTTTAGCCTTTACCCTAAGTATGAGACCCCTTTACAATATCGTTGAGAATCAAGATGATGCTTGGAAGATAATAGAGTTAAATACTGCTTCAAATACTGGTTATAGTATTAAGTATAAGTCATTTATTCTTTCTGAGTCTCAATTTCTCCCATTATAAAAAGGGTGATAATGTTTATAAGTCTTATAAGCTTTAAAAACATGAAAAAATTTTGTAAACCTAAAAAAAATATGTATGAATAGTAAAACAGTTCTCCATCTTCTACTGAAAGAACTATATGATAGAGAATAATTGCATTTCAATTTTGAAGCTCTAATGGTCAGAAAATTCTTATAGAGGGCTTCACTACAACATACATTCATTGACCCTACTTGTCTCTTCTGGGACCAGACAAGAAAGTTTAATATTTCTATATGACAACTCTTTTTTTGAAAATTGACTACATGTCAATTTTTCCTATTCCTCAAGCTTTTATTTTCCCTGGCTAAACACCTGCCCTCAGTTTCTTCTACCCCTTCTCCCATAAGATAGTTTCATACCTCTTCTTGGCTGTCCTCTTCTCTAGCTACAACTAATAAATGTGCCTTTAATATGGGTCGTTTTCTTTTACTGTAAGATTTGCTGCCTAGTCAAAAGTCTACCAAAAAATAACAAAGCTTAGAACTTACTATGTGCCAGGTACTTTTTTGAGGCATTGATATTACAAACATGCAAATAGAGACAGTCTCTGATCTCAAGGAACTTATGAACTACATTCATATCATCACAAAGTGGGCCTTTATCTTGCCAAGATTTTCACTTTCATCAGCTAGGGATTTTACCACTAAAAAGCTCTGGGGAACATTGAACAAACACTAAGTTTGTTAGAAAAAAAAAAAGTAGTATCTAGAATGAAAGTCTGCCTGCCTTGCTGGTGTGTTACCCAAAAGCCAGCTGTTTGGTCTAGCTTTTTATGCATCCTTGGAACAATGTCAGTTGTATGGCACCAAGAAATTGAAATCTTTCTACCGGAGCCTCAGTGTCATTTGAAATCTTGTGCTTGATTTTTCTCCTTCCAGTCAGTTCAAGTGGGCCGAGAGAAGATTTCTATAGTTGTCACAGTCTTAGCTTTAATGCCAGCTGAAATAATGTCTATATCATGAAAACTAAAAAAAAAATCCATCCTGGCATTGAATGAATAGCATGGCACATGATCTCTGGCTCAACTCCCTTCCTTTTTTTGCACAGTCAATTAGGCTCCAAATTGGGCTGAGCTCTGGGGACAATGAACACCTGCTTTGGCTGATTGTAGCACTGAAGCACAAAGAGCAGAGGGTGCTCTTTTCTCATCTCCAGTCCAAGAAAGACTCTGACCACCCAAGCAAAGGATAATGATAGTACAGTGAATATCTTTGAATATCTATATAAGTTGGAAATATTTATTAATCTCTTGTTTAGATATTAAAAGTGAGACATGTCCACTTTCTCCCTTGGCCTTAACATTTATTTCAGGTCATAAGCCTAAGATTAAGTGCATTTGGCAATTGTCAGAAAACAATAGAAGCAGTCAGAAACATGTTGTAGGATAAACTAAGTAGCCAAAAAAGAGAATTTTTGGAAGCCATGCAACTTTATCAGAATAAGTTAGGACTTGTACCATGAAGACAGGGTATGGTGAAACATATAATTCAAGGATGTAACATTTTTGTTGCTATTGAAGATACTATCAGACATTATGATGTTACAGTGATTGCACACCAACAATTAACCTTCTAATGTGGGTTGAAAATGGCTTTAGCAGAACTCAAGAAATGTTCCAGAATTTCAGTTTGTTTTAGAAAAGAGGTTCCACTCAAAAAGTTATCAAACTGTGCATACCCTTTGATCCAGCAGTGTTACTACTGGGATTATATCCCAAAGAGATTATAAAGCAGGGAAAGGGACCTGTATGTGCACGAATGTTTGTGGCAGCCCTTTTTGTAGTGGCTAAAAACTGGAAACTGAATGGATGTCCATCAGTTGGAGAATGGTTGAATAAATTGTGGTATATGAAAATTATGGAATATTACTGTTCTGTAAGAAATGACCAACAGGATAATTTCAGAAAGGCCTGGAGAGACTTACATGAACTGATGCTGAGTGAAATGAGCAGGACCAGGAGATCATTATATACTTCAACAACAATACTGTATGATGACCAGTTCTGATGGATCAGGCCATCCTCAGCAACGAGATCAACCAAATCATTTCTAATGGAGCAGTAATGAACTGAACTAGCTATACCCAGAAAAAGAACTCTGGGAGATGACTAAAAACCATTACATTGAATTCCCAATCCCTATATTTATGCACACCTGCATTTTTGATTTCCTTCACAAGCTAATTGTACAATATTTCAGAGTCTGATTCTTTTTTACAGCAAAATAACATTTTGGTCAGGTATACTTATTGTGTATCTAATTTATATTTTAATATATTTAACATCTACTGGTCATCCTGCCATCTAGGGGAGGGGGTGGGGGGGGGGGGGGAAGAGGTGAAAAATTGGAACAAGAGGTTTGGCAATTGTTAATGCTGTAAAGTTACCCATGTATATATCCTGTAAATAAAAGGCTATTAAATAAAAAAAAGAAAGAAAGAAAGAAAAAAAGAAAAGAGGTTCCATAAAATCTTTTACATTTGCAAAATCACAGATTCTCAGAGTTGGAAAGGTCCCTGGAAGTTTTCCAGTAGAATCCATATCTGGAATCTCTTCTGCAGCATTCCTCACAAATGGTCATCCACTTGCTTCAAGACCACTAATCAGGGTGTTGATTAATGCCAACAACTTGCTCAGTTTTTTTTATAACACAAACCCAACTAAGAGTGATCATTTTTTATAATGGGTTATAAGTCAAAGTTATGCTGGTAAAGCAAGTTGAATTAAAAGCATATTTAAAAGAATTACAATACTGAATTAGGTTCAACAAACATTAAGCGTCTACCATGTGCAAAGCATAGTACTAGGAGCTGGGGATATGGAAACCAAAACCATCCTTGCCTCAAGAAGCTTGACTTTCTATCAGGAAAATGACACGCACATGAATAAAATAGTACAAAGTGTTATCTAGAAAGAAAGAGCACTGATTTGTTCTTCTTGCTAGCGCCCTTAGGCCATCCCAAAGAAACCTCTGCCCTGAGGTCCTGGCTTTCTGAAGATTTCAGAAAGGACTACCATGAAGTTTCTCTTTATTCATGACTAGAATTTCTGGATAGAAGTTTTGACCTTTTATCCTGCTCCACTCTTGGTTCCCCTTTACTGTGTTCCACCTTTAAAACATAAGCTCCTTAAAGGTAGGAATTACCTTGCTTAAAAGTCCTTGTATATCCTCTGCACTTAGTATATTGTCTAGGTAAATGTGTGTGTGTGTGTCTGTGCCCTTAACCATCTCACTATCCTTCTATCCATCTCTATTTGTCTGTCTTAGGAGGCTCCTTGTGTAGAAAATGGTATTTAAGCTCTGCTTTGAAAGAAGCTTGGGATTTTATGAAGTAGAAATTAGATGACAATATATTTCAGGCATATTAGGCAGTATGACCAAAGGCATAAAGACAGGGCATAGCTCTTTAAGTGTCAAGAATAGCAAGTAAGCCAGTTTGATTTAAAATGGACTATATGTAAAATATGTCTGTAAAGTTAGGTAGGAACTAGATTTTGAAAAAATTTAAATGTTAAGCTGAGGAATTTGAAGTAATGATAGTTAAATTTCTTCTCCATCTTTTTTCCCTTTGGAAGAGATATCTAAATTTAACTCTTCAACTCAGAAGGAAGCAAAATATTAAGCCACCAACCAAAACGAATAATTAATATATTTCTCCCCTCCCCAAACAAAATCTCACAAACAACACTGATGTCACAACTTGGGTTATGTGGTTCCATAATACTTTATTTTCAAATACTAAGATACTTGAAAATTTTTTATTTTATCTTGGTAAATCCTTCTCCTGAATCAACATAGAAGTAACCTCTCTAAGCTTTGTGACATGAATGGTTGAAAATGAATTTCCTGGATGACAACTGTTTCTCTTTCCTTGTCTCTAGGCATTGAAATTCCTCTCTTCTTTCAAAGTCAAATTCACTTCTCCATAAAGCCTTCCTTGTTTCCTCCTTCCCATATCAAATTGAAAATAATCACTCTTTCCTCAAAACATTTTAACAATTGGTCTAGATCTTTTCTTTGGACTTCTCACAGTTGATCTTGTAGCAGGCCTTTTCACCCCTTTAAATTCCTATCTGTCATATTTAAAGACATTCAGAAATAGAACATAACCAATAAAGCCTCAGAAATAAGCCAGACTTCTTTCCCATTGATACTGACATTAAGCAGTGAAGCTTATTGATGTCACTGTCTCAAGTGAAAATTTCACAGAAGTTTATCTTAAAATAATAAAAATATATCAGCTCTGGCAGAGGAAGTAAAGTGAACATGGAAACTTAAGAGCATCCAAATAAATTCAATTACAGATTTTTAGAATGTCTGTGTTGAAAGGGCCTTTGAAGTTATTTAGTCTATCTTACTAATTTTACAGGAGAGAAAATTGAGGACTAAAGATATTAAGTGGCTTGCCTTGAGTCAGTCAGCTTGTCTATGGCAGAAATGGTTCCAAAAGTCAGGCCTCCAGCCCCCAGCTCAAAGTTCTTTCCAGGATAATGTCTCCATTGCTGGAATGAGATTCCAGCTATTTTTTGGAACTTGAAATCTATCCTGTTTTAATAATATCAGTTTAGCACACAGTCCTTTCAGGCATTAGCCATCTTATCAAGATATTACCTACTGATATTTTAATGGATATTTGTTATTACACTCAGAAAAAGCTATTGTAATGTATTTGGCATATAATTCTCACATTTTATGATTAGTTTATATCTGTAGCATACTCCCCCATTACTTTCCCCACCAACTTGTATGTACAAATTGGGTTCCTTGAAAGGCAGCTATCTCAGGTTCAACATACTCTAGGAATCCATATTCCCAAAATTATAGGTTAGTAGCCTACACTGGTGAACTAGCTTTAATAGCAGCCAGTAGACACAAGTGGTTCAAAGTAATGGCATTTATTGAGAAGACATAGTAATTACTATAGCTACAAAATATGCACTCCAATGAATCTGGGGCACACTATTGCACAAACACATATAATAGTAATGGGAAGAATGGGCATCTATCTGTATAGAATGTACTGGTAATGAATGAGGCATACATGTAGAGCTCATAAACTGGAGTTTTATAATTGAATGTGGGAGTCACAAAATTATGATTTATTATCAGTAAATGTTTGACTTGTATACCTATTTTATATACCTATATGTAACCAGGGTCACAAAAACATTTCTCAGGAGAAAAGGTTTTGTGGTAGAAAAAGTTTAAGAAGCCCTGATATAGGGAATCAAGTTGGCCAAGCCATCTAATATGCTTTCATTGCTGAGGAGTCTTCTATGGTATACTTACTGTTCTAACATCTAGGCATAGCAACTCTGTTGGGCAAATTGCTCAGTGGGGCTCCCTGGGTTCTCTCCTCTACACAAATTCTTTTCCATTCTTTTCCTTGCTCAACAGTATTCTACTCACTCTACTATGGCTGTCTTTCAGTATTAGCTACTATCAGCTAATTAATTAGCTGATAAATATAAATTTCTAAGGATGGACCTGTATATGTATAAAAGAACAAAATATGAGCCTGAATTGAAAAGAAGCCTAGAATTTCTAATTCCACAGTACTGGAAAAAATTGGGAATCTTTTTTAATGTTAAAATAATAATCAGTGAAGCATACTGTGTTTGTTTAGTGTTTACCCTAAAGGCATGGACATTACTTATATGTTCCTCTGTCAACCCTCAAAGGCACTGTTGCATTTAGGAGATAGAGAGCCATTCTTAAAGATCAAAACATCTGCCCAGAGGTAGTGAGATGGGAGTTTAGGATCTGGAGTCAGGAAGGCCTGAGTTCAAATCTGGTTTCAAACACTAGGGTTGTTGTGAAGATCAAATTATTTGTAGATCCCTTACCCTCGCACATAGTAGGTCCTTAATAAATTCTTGTTCCCTCCCTCCACACTTTGAAACATGCTAGTTATATGAAACTGGAAAAGTCACTTAACCCCTCAGTGCTCTATGCAGCCATGTAAGACTATAAGTTGCCAAAAACATGTAGACCAGCATTGGTAGAGGTAATTTTCTTACTTGTGAGTCCTTTATGTCATTATAAGTACAGATCTAACTAACTCTTCTAAGTTAAATTAATAAGAAAAATAACTGACATCTGCAAACAGAAATGAATTCCATATTCAGAATAATTAGAGAGAAAAATAAGTTTAATTTACTGTCTTCATTAGTCATGTATCAGATGCTTATTATGTGGCTCCCAAAGAAAAAGCAAACAGTTCCTACCTTCCTATAATTTACTGGAAAGGACTGGAAAAATTCAAGCTAAAGGTTTACAGCAGAATAAAAAGAAAGCTTCTCACTAGCCAGATTTTAATTATTAGAGAAGGTGCAAACAGCTATAGGAATTCTTGGAAAACACTTCGGTAGTTTCCAAATCTTATATATAGTTATGTCCAGAGAAAAGACTAGAGTAAGACAAAACAGTGGGCACAAGTCTTAAGGTATTATGAGGGAAAGTTTTATAAACGCATTTTTAATTTCAGAAAATTGTATTGTAAATGGAACATTAGTGTTTATTTTGTGATGAATCATATAATACATATAATGAGGATTCAAATCTTAGAGTAGACAATAATACATGAGGATACGCTTTTCAAAAGCAAGAAGGGTTTTTATTTTAAAATTTTTCCTAGAGGGAACAAGGCCTTAGCCTTCCAAATTCCTTAACTTCAGGAATTTAAAAATATAATATGTATTTATTGATTATGTCTAAGGAACTGTAATAAATGAGAAGAGAGATATAAAGATGGATAAGACACAGTACTTGCTCTGGAAGTTACTTATATTCTAGTTGAGGTGAGACGTACACAACAAATAAGTGAACTATAAATGAGAACAGGGAAAGTACAGGGTAGCTACAAAATATTATAGGAAAAGACAGCACTATAGGCTATGAGGTCAGAGGGCTTGGCATTTGATCTGTTCCTTAAAAGTTGGACAAAAGAATATGAACAGGCTGAGATAGTGAAAGAAGATGAGATTTCATTCAATTTCATTTCAATTCAATAAATACCTATTGAGTTTCTGCTATGTGCCTCAGTTTCTTCATCTATAAAAATAAGAGGACTGGACTGAATAAATTCTGTTCTCTTCAAGAACAAAATCTATGATCCAATGATTCTATATGCACAGGACATAAAATAGCTATGACATTCAAAATCTATGGGTAAGCAAACAAAAACCAAAGCCACTGACCTTAATGAGATTGATTACTACAAAGCCCAGATTCCTAAACCCTTCTCAGGCAGAGAGAGCCTAGTTTGATTTGACTTAATAAATAGTGCCAGCCTATGTGGTTTCCCTGGTAACTTTCAGTTCTACTCTGGCTCATCATCAGATTGGAGAACAAACCTACAAAGCTATGGAGAGCATATTGATGGAGGAGGGTAAGAAACAGAGGGAAACTCACTAATACACAGCTCGGGAAAATAACCATAGTTCTCATAAGAGCACAAGGAACACTTTACAGAACTTCTAAACCAAACACAAAGTAGTAAGTGGCCACTTGGAGTCCTTATAATTTAGTGATCATCCTTAGGACATCCCTGAGACAGTAAAAGCCCCAAGACAAAAAGCCCAACAGTCAGATAAAAGTTCAGTGACTAGGAATGAGGGCCTCCACATACTTCCAAAGATGATGAAAGCATTGCTCTAGTTCAGCATTATTGAGGTAATTATTGACATTCATAACAACAACCCTGCAGCCATAAAGAGAAGAGCTAAATTATCATCCTTTTCCTTTTGGGTCAACAAAACAGATGGTACCTTTTAAAAAAAGATTTTCATCAAAAATGGTTAAAATTTAAAAGTTTCAGCAAAGTAAAGGTAAAACTTCAGTTTTATGGGGAAAAGAATTTATCTTTATTCAGGGTAAATACTCTATAGTATTCTCATATTTCAATATGCTAAGGATATGTGATTTTATCTGTTTGTTTTATCCTTCTTCCAAAGTTAAGTACAAGACTTTATAAGATCTCTTTCTGATATCCAGAGACTTTTCCAACTTATTAATGGAACACTGAAACTGCCATAATCCTCATTTCCAGGAGCAGTGTGGTACAATGGAAATTCTTTCCTAGATGTGGAATCAAAGGCCGAGGTCCTTATCATGACTCTGTCATTTACTACTTGTGTGATCCAGAGTAACTCAGATAATTTCTCTGAGCCTTAGGTTTTTCCCTGTAAAAGAATGGAGTTAGTTGATGGCCCTACAATCCCTTCCAGCACTAAATCTATGATACTAAATAGTATGGTACCAAGTAAAACATTAGGGCAGTTTTATGGTACAGTGAAGAGAGAGCCAGGCCTGGAGTCAGGAAAATTTATCTTCCTGAGTTCAAATCTGGCTTTAGACACTTAGTAGCTGTATAACCTTGGGCGAGTCACTTCACCCTATTTGTCTCATCTGTCAAATGAGCTAGAGAAGAAAATGGCAAACTGTTCCAGTATTTTAGCCAAGAAAGTCCCAAATGGAGTCAAGAAGCACCAGATATAACTGCAAAGAGTTAGAAACAACACAAAGTAAAGCATTAGTGTATGTCTATGCAGTATGTGCATGGTTTTCTTGTATTTCATGATTTTGCTCTAAGAAAGTTTATAAATAAAATGTATAGAGTTATACTTTTAAAGTCAATCCTCTAGAAAAAGTTGATAGCATTAAAGAAACTTTGCATTTATGTGTAAGTACTGGAGAATTGCAGAATTATATGCAGAGCAGAGGAAGCTTTACTAGTCCCCCCTGTTAGAGGGTGTTAGCTTTGACAGAAGAGGAACAGAATCCCTGAATTCTTTTTAATGAACTTCTCTCCCCCTCTGAAGGCAGACTCAGGATCAAAAAAGCCTCCCAAACACTCCAAGTGTCAAGAGAATTACACAGAAAGTTCAGAAGACTAGAAGTTGGGAGCAAAAAAGATTCTCTGGTTTGAACTAGATTTTACAGATAAAGAAGCTGAGGCTTAGAGAGATAGTGATATATTAAAGTGACATAGATAGGTTCGAGAACATATTGCAATTTTTAAAAATTGGAAACTGCCTTATAAAAAGAAATAGCTAAGAAATCTAACTAGTTTAAATATGAAAGAAGTCTAGTTGCCTTATGGTATTTGCATAATAAGATTTAAACAAGAGAGAAGCAGGATAGTATAGTGATATTATGGACCGAGAGCTGCATTCAAAGAGTCAGGAAAATAAGGGACCAAATCCTAATTCTGAAATAATGGCTGTGTGACTCTGGATAAGTCACTTAACTTCTCTGTGGCTAAGGCAATTCTTGAAGACTATACTTGACAAAATAATGGCTGATCTACAATGATAGAATTCACTACAATAATGAAATGTCACAGGTCTGGACATCCCTCATTCCCCACTTCTCAAGAAAAAAAAAATTCTATCTTCATTACAAATAGCTTCAATCTTTTTGAAAATTAATGGACAAATAAAAATCAACAATCGAATACCTTTGGTAGATACTTCTTCAAAAACAATACTAAACTGATTAATTGATTAAATTGATTATGACATTTATATATAGTAAAGAAAAATCACTAAAATGCCATCTGAAAGTAACTTATTTGGCAGAATTATTAGCAATAATTATCAGTTTAGCAAGTAGGGAAAAAACCAAACATCATTATGACAACTTCAGGAAAATGGAGATTACTACTGCAGTTTTAAATAAAGCCCACCAGATGGCAGAGAAAATGAATCATAGGACAGGTGATAAACATGAATATATTGCTAATTTAAATAAACTGAGCAATGTTTTAATATTTTATTTGTTATATCAACAACAAAGATTTATTTAGTTCTAACGATGTGTCATATTACACACAATAAAACATCAATTCTTTCACTAAATTTAAATACCACCTTTTCTTTTAGGGTTACATATATATTCATAATATATAATGCAGGATTATCTATAACATGATGACTATAACTCATTTTTGTGGCACTTTAAGATTTTCAAAGCACTTTACATATTATAAAATTTGATCCAAATAATGATCTCATGAGAGAGGCAATTATTATCATCCCCATTTTATGGATAAGGAAACTGCGTCTGAATGTTAAATTATTTGTTCAGGGTCACTGAATTAATAAAGTATGAGGCAGGTTTTAACCCTAGTCTGACTCTGTCTAACATTTTACTACACAGGAGTAAAATTCCTGTGGCTCCTCTCCTCTTTCCCTTTTACCTGATTCAAAACCTTGGCTTTGGAGTTTAAATATGTAAGTTAATCACAATTAACAACTCTGGGGAGAGCTACTTGACACAGTGCATACAGTGCTGGAAGTAGAGTCAGGAAGGCTCAGTTTCCTCAGTTTCCTCAGTTGTGATCTGTAAAATGAGTTGAAGAAGGAAATGGCAATTTATTCCAATATCTTTGCCAAGAAAACCCCAAATGGAGTCACAAAGAGTTGGATATCACTGAACAACAACAAAACACTTCTTCAAGCACTCTTAACAAAGCCAGGTTACTCTTTCCACTTGAATTGCTCTCAACAAGACTTTAGAACAATCCTCATGCAGCCAACAAAAGGAGAAGGGACTTCTGACTTTTCTCTTGCCTCCTCCTCCCCCTCTACTCAGTCTCTGAATGTTTGATGTGAGCAGTTAGCTGATATTAACAGCTCAGCTCAAGTATTCTTACTTTCAGCAAATGGGGTTATTCATTGCCTCAAGGACTATGATCAAGACTTCAGAACAATCCTGCTATAGAAAAAGGGGAAGGGGAGAATAGGCAATAATTAAGGGAAAGTGATAATAGAAAGGAAGGAAAAAAAGATAGATGAAGACAATACATTTGGGGCTATTCATAATAATATATATAATATATAACCTCTGCGTGTGTTACATAGAAAATTGGTGTTGTCTAGTCAGTTTGGGGGATCTTCATTTATTCATTATCAACTCTCCAAGAAATTTTGCTTTAAGCATGCTTAATGATCAAAAAGGACAATCCCACTAAGCCCACCCTCTTTCTGACACAAGCAGCAGTGATATGAGGACATTACAGTTAGTTGTCTGTTTTAAGCAGGGTTGGCTTGGGAAGAGAAGGTAAATGGAAAATAGATTGATTTTAAATGTCAATCAAGAATAATTGCTCATCAAGTGCAATCCTGTGTCATATTTCAGAAGGAGCTATTGTATTATCGTGCTGGAGCATGTTATATGTTGCTGATAGTAGATTTATAAGATTCACCATGCTAAGCAGTATAACATTGTAGCAAGGTATGTGTAAGTTTAATAAAAATGCAGAGGATCCAAATATAACCTGAGATGCAAAACAACAACCAGCAGATCTCAAATCTAATAGGGCTGGCATTTAAATCCACTGCTTCATCACTAAATTTTCAAAGCCTATTGGGTGATTATTTATGAAATGTAAATTCCTAAGTGATTTTTAAAAAGGCATATATGAATGCTTTCTCAGAAGCATCATTCTATAAGAATAAAGCATGACAACCTTCCCCATAATTTCTGGGTGTTACATTATCCTCAGTTGTACTGGTTGAGCGAGTTCACCCAGACCCATCCCTTTTGTAGCTAGACTGCAATCAGACATATTGATGTAACTGGCTCACGCCCTTTAAGGGAGGGGAAAAAAGCTTATTCAGCTGTATCTCTGGCGTTCTAAACGTGCTAAATCTGGAATAGTTGGCAACTTCATTCATGTTTTAATACATATTTATGAACTGAATTGTTTAGCCCTACTTCTTCCCCAATCATAATTCAGTCCAAGGAATCATACTATGAAGAGAAGTTGTGTCAGTTTAAACATGCATAGTCTTTTTTTAATTATAAAAATAAAATTACAGTGATGAAATATTACAGTTGGAAATGAAAATTTTCTTTCAGGAATTTTACCATTACCTTGCCACATTTTCATTTTTCATAGGATTTTAAGAAAAAACAGGAATAAAAATGTTGCATTCATATAATATAATTAGGCTGATTTTCTCAAAAATCTTATGTGTGGCCCAAATTATCTGTCTGCCTCTCTCTCCCTTAAAATGACATCCCCCGGGACAGCTAGGTGGTTTAGTGGACAGAGTACCAGTCCTGAGGCCAGGAGTTCAAATTTGGTCTCAGACATTTAATACTTCCTAGCTGTGTGACCCTGGGCAAGTCATTTAACCCCAATTGCCTCAGCAAAAAAAAAAAAAAAAAAAAGACACCTCCCCTCTGAAAAGTACAAGAAACATAAAGGGTCTTAAACCCTTTTCTAAGATAGTTACATTGGGATTTTATAGTCAAAAATAAGAATTCTCTTTATGTTGCATAATATTTTTTTGCAAAAAAACAAACAACTTTGTATTTTTTAATAATGAAAATTACTTATAATAAAAAAATCACTTATCCAGTTTCAGTGACTAATATTAGACTTAAATAAATATGGAAATATAATCACGACTAAATTGATGGAACAAAGATAATGTATTTTGCCCATGCTATAGAAATAGAACAAAAACTTTAAACCCTTGAACCAATTCTACTGATTATACAAGGCAGTTCTATGCAGTGGAAAGACCACAAAGTTTAGGGTAAAAGGCTTTGGATTTGAATGCTAGCTCTTATACATATTATCTATGTAACCTTGGGCAAATCATTAAAATTCTGAGTCTTAGTTTCTTCATGTGTAAAATGAGGAGTTTGGATTAAGTCTCCTCCAAAACCCTTTTATCTTCATAATGTATGAATCTATGACTGAAGTCCACATAAACCTACTAGTTAGTGTATGGTATTAATGAAATCTTGGTCTTGATTATAATCCCTATGTGAACCCATCAGCTATGCTCTAATCATGGTGAGACAATACACTTAAACCAGTTACAGGAGGAATAAGGAATTAAAGAATGTCAAATCCATTAGTGGGGAAGCAACTGAAAGCATACACCCTACAGAGATAGGTCAGTAGTATCCTTATTGCATATGAAGGCTGACACATAGTCCTACTCTGAATTTAGCTATGTCAGGTATGTTTAAACAAACATCATAATGACCATGTTGAATTAATTTTGACATGTGACTCAAATGAACTATTTTTTGTTTTATTGTTTACTATTAGATTCTGAGCTCCTTGGTAACAGGGACTTTTGTAATCCCTCAACACTTAGTCCAATGCCTGACATATAGTAGGTGCTTCACTTAACCCAAACCAGCCTTCCTTTATAAATACTTTAAATATCAATATAATAAAATAAATCTTTTTGGCATTTAGAAACTCATCTTATTTGCTGTGTTTCCTAGATCACATAGGAGAATTAAGGTAAAGATTTAAAATAGAAACTAATTCTAATTTAACTTAGAGTTGGAAGGATCACAGAATCATACCTAGAAGGGCCTACAAAAACAAAACAAACAACATCAACAAATGATAATTTAATCTTAAATCTCAGTGAGAGGAAGCTCAAGAATAAAGAGGTGATAGTTATGTAATACTCTGCCGTGAATCTGGAATAGTGTTTTCAAGTTCTGAGTGCCATAGTTTAGAAAGGATAAGTTAGAGTGTGCCCAGAGGACGATTTTGGAAGATCATGAAAAGGCCTTGAGTTCTTCATCATGAAGGTCAGTTGAAGAAACTGTGGTATCTATCTTGGAGGAATCAAAGGAGCAACACCATAGTACTGGAAATATTAAATGCTTGTAGATGATAGATAGATAAATAGATAGATAGATAAGACAGATAGGAAAAACTGCACTCATTCTGTTTGGCTCCACAGGGTAGGACCAGTAACAATGGGAGGAAGTTGCAAAAAAGACATAATTTAGGCTTGAAGTCAAGAAAATATTTCTAACAATTGGAGCTACCCAAAAGTGGAAATCTCCTTTAGAAGGCTTTTACTTCCCCCACTTTAGAGATCTTCAAGTAGGGGTTGCTTTCCAATGTAACGGCTTTGGGTACTGGGTTGGAAACCTTGCTATTCCAGTGGTATTATGAATTAATTATTCTATGAGTTGAAAAATACTAATGAGGATAGTTTCATAATTTCAGGACTAAAAAAAAAGACCCAATTTATCCTTTGGAAAACTGTAATGTAATATTGGAGGGAAGGGAATTAGATAATATATATCTCATCTTTCTATAAGAAATTCAAATCAGTATAATTTTCTTGCCTAAAAGGAAAATGAGTTGTTTTTCTTTGTATATGAAGATAATAACAATAATAACTAAGTTTATAACATTATCAAGATTTGAAAGGGACCTCTGAGAGTACACCTAATATAAACCCTCATTTTACAAAAGAAGAAACTGAGGCCTTAGAGTCTAAGACACAAAGGAAAGGTACATAAAAATAGTGGAGAATTCAGGGAATATCCTTTGAAGTCAAAGGGCAGTCCTTAAATGTTTCTAGCATTAAAAAAAACAAACAAACAAATAAACAAAAAAAAAACTTTATGTTCACATATGAGCCTTTAAAAAAACAAAACAAAAAACATTTTAGCTATTGAAATATCATTTTTAAAAACAAAAGACATTTATAATTTACTGGTATTACCTTAAAATCTGGAATTTAGTGCCAATAGTTCAACAGTGACATACATTAAGCCTTATTTATATAAAACTTTTAAGTTGACAAAGCACTTTGCATCCATTAAAGTGATTTGATCCTGATGCTACTGATTTGGGCATATGCTCTGAATTGCTTATCTAGCAATATCATAGATTTTCATTGATCAATGGATAATTGGACATTGGATTCTCCCTGTCTTGCGAAACATGTATTTGTGAGAAAGCTGGACATGGTTAGAAATAAAGTCTATGATCTTGAAACAAAGTGAAGGTAACAGATTCCTCTATTAGCAATTTGACTCATTGAGGGGTTAGCTACCCATCTAAAGAAAATGGGAAACAGGGATTGTCTTCAGGGTTTTATTTTTTAGACAGTAAAAACTTTATGTAGATTAAATATTAGCAAAGCATTTTTCTCTAATTAAGGTCTTCCTTTTAATCTTATATCTTTAAGATTTCCCAACTATATTGGTACCTTTTTTCATTTTGTATGTAAATAATGTCTCATTTCAGAAAATTTTTGTAAAAGTTTTTGTTGCATTTTCTTGACTTTTATCATTTATTATTGAATATGCCTAAAGGAAAGCCCTGGAATTCACTTTGAATCCTTTAAAACAAAAATTCTTTTGATCTCTAATAATATAATCAGTACTTAATTAACCTCAGAATTACAGTCTTAGAGATGAAAGGGACCTCTGCAGTTAGCATTTGTACCTGAACAAGAATCCATTCTAAAACATCAATGAAATTGGTCTTCTTGTTCTCCCACAAGACATTATTAAATTTCTCAATTCCTGTACATTTTTACTGGTTGCTGTCTGCATGCCTGAATTACTCTATCTTTCTTTGCCTCATAACTTCCCTGAATTATCTCAGCTAAAAGTTTACTGTTATCAAAGTCCTCTAAGTTAGTAAAGATTACTAGCTGAGATTACCTCCCTCTGACATTACTTCCAATTTACCTTTTATATATCTTTTATTGGAAAGTTATTTGCATATTGCCTCCCCATTAGAATAAGCTTGTCTTTCTTCATAAATATAAAATTGGGTCCTTGGAGATCAAAGCAATAGCTATAGTTAAGTATATGTAAAAGTAATGCATCTGAATAATTTGGGAGATCCAATATAAAACTGCGAAATAATTTTTGAAGTATTAAATTACAGGCAACTTGGTATCAATATTGTGCTTTTAGCACTAATGCACTTAGTAGCAAGATAAAAATCAAGAATTAATAAACAAAGAGGCAGGTAGGTGATGCAGTGCATAGAGCAATGATTCTGAGGTTCCTGAGTTCAAATCCATTCTTAGACCCTTGGCACTAGCTGTATGACTAACTGTTGCAATTAGCTGTTGCAAGTCAATTAACCCTAATTGCCTCAAATCCCCTCTCCCCCAAAAAATACATAGAAAAAAAAATACATAGACAATTAATTAAAATTAGGATGATTTCTTGGTTCTAGAGTCCAAGCAGTCCTAATTCATTATTTGAAGTGACTCCTCTGGAGCTCAAGAAATCATCTTATACTTGTTTTCTTCTCTTGACATAAGAATGACCAAAAAAAGGAAAATAATGAAAAAAGCCAAAAGAATGGCAACACAAGTGGAATACTTCTGGAAGGCTCATGTTTCTGAGAAGGCCTAAAGGTGTGGAATGCTGGACTGTGAGTGCTCTATGGCAGTTATAGATCAGTTGGCATAGAAGAGGAAAAGCAAATAAGCAGCAGCCTGAGATTATATCCTAACTTGGAATGGAAAGGGTCTTAAATACAAGGAATCCTATAAGGTACTGATAGTGTTTGGATACATATATACACACATGCATACATATGTATGTATATGTATATGTTTTCACCTTTCTTCCAGTATGTGTGTGTGCATTCACCTTTCTTCCAAATTGTTCAGAAGACTTTGAAGATCTGAAATAAGCTTTTACTTTGTAGGAAATAGAGACTTGGATTTTATGGGAAGTATACTTAATTAGCCACAGATCTCTTAATATAATTATGTCTAAGGTTACATTTAAAATTTAAATAGTGACATGATTCTTAATAATACAGGATTATCTGAAAAATATGTTGATTACTGAGCTGTTAATTATGTTCAAAATATTAACATATATAAACATGCATGTGTGTACATATAGTGTACATATGGGATGTATATATCATATATACATAACTAGGTTTATACTTTGGCATGTTCTGGGCTGTAAATGAAAGGACAACAATGTAACAGAAATGCCTCATATATCAGTAAATGATAAATATTTGGTTGAATTGTACACAGTACAACTATCAGATTTAAGAAGTATCCTTCTAATTACTGCATACAGTCTCATATTGTTTATCTTGTTTAGGAGGCCAGTTGTTGTTGCTCATAACTACTGTCACATGCTGACTAGATCATGCTCATATTTCAGACCCCCATTCATCCTCCTCCCTCACAACTATTGTGCAGCTGTCACCAAAGCAACCAAGAGATTCTGGCTAATTTACAAATGTCATTGCATTGAAATCTTATCTCAAATTTCTGACTTCTATAATTCTGTAAATTACACATATTGATTTGGTTCTTTATTTGTAGGCTAAAGATACTTAAAATACTAACAGACATGATAAAATTGTTCAAAAGAATAACTTGACTGTAAATTCTTATATGAAATTTTAGCTTCTTGTATGGAAACTAAATAGATGTTTCAGATAGTCTATAAAGATGTTTCACCACATATGCCAATATCCTAAGAGTCCTTACCAGATGAATTTAACCAATTTTATAACCCCTGTATCTCAAATGAAATCAACAAATTTATTAAGTTTTATTATGTGATAGATGCTGTGTGTGATCTAGGGAAACAAAAGACCAAAATGATTAAAAAAAAAAATGCCTCTCCCTCAAGAGGGACAATACTAACATTATATAAGTAGATACAAAATACTATAAATATCAAACTCGAATAGGTGGGAGGTGGTGGGGAGTAGGCTACTACCTCAAGGTAGAAAAAACTTAAAATAAGAGGTGGCCTTGAGCGGAGAGTTTTAAAGGGAGGTAGGGATTCAATGACATCATTTAGTGTTGTCGACCAGCGTTTATTAAGCGTCTACTATGAGGCACTGTGCTAAGCATTGGTTTTACCAAGAAAGCTAAAAAACAGTACCAGTTCTCAAGGTGCTCACAGTCTAATGAAGTGGATGTGAGTGGAAGGAAGCATTTGTCTGTGCAAAAGTAGAGCGAAGAGGTGGAATACTTCGAATGAAGAATAGCAAGTAAACCAGCTTGGCTGTGAAGGAAAATGCTTTCAGAGGAGTAATGTGGAACTTACAGGCCTGGAAATAAATTGGTGTGGGTAGTAGGGATGGTAGGGGTAGGAGGGTTGGGTGGGGAATGATCAGAGGTAAAAACATTCACCTTCCATACAGCTCACGAACTGTAGTTTTAATAAAGGGGTGGGTGGTCAAGGCTGCAATTGAACTAGCAAGTAAAAGCTATTTGAGAATTAAGTAACAAGAAAGACTCTTCTACAAAAAGATCCTTCCCCCAAGCACAGATAAATTAACTGTGGATGGGTCTAAACGAGGGCCGTTAAAACCCAATTCTTCAGCACAAAAGGTGAGCAAATTTAGCTGGCTTAGATTTCGTTCTCTTTTTTGGTACGAGACAGGATTTTCCAGCGCCCTTTAACTTCGACCATAGGAGACCCGGAGACCCCCAGTGTCCCCTCCCCAATCGTTGGGGGCAAGGACTGGGCTTGGGCTCTGTGATTTGGAGGGGGGGTGGGGGGTGGCGTGAGGTAAACTGAAGCCTGTGAGAGAACAAAGGCTGCCGGGTCCCTCTTAGAGGTCATCCCGGACCGGGCCTGCCATCAGTCTGGTCCAAGTCTGGCGACTGAGCCCGGGGAGCGGGCCTCCCCTCATGCCCGGCCACCAACCAGTCTCAACCTCTACACGGAACTGCCCTGCTAGGGCCGCCGCACAGGCTGAGAAACTCCTCTCCCAAGCAGCTTAGCAGCCACCAGCCCCCTGAATCCCCTTAGGTAGTTGTTAGGCAGAGGCCGCAGAAGCAGGCGGGTATCCCGGAGGTGAGGAAGAGGGCCCGGGGGGGAGGGGGAGGGGGGAATGAGGGAGGGGCGGGCTGCGGCTGCGCGGGCCTGGGAAGCCCAGGCCAGGAGAGGCCAGGCCGGGGCCCGGGCGCCCGAGGAGAGGGACTCGGTGAAACCAGAGCGCGGCAGTTAGCGCCCAGATTAAATGCATCCCCGGCCTTCCGGAGCTATCTCGGGGGAAGGGACGCTGGAAAGCACAGAATGAAGACGGCGCCTTGGAAAAGGTCGCGGTCGCTAGCCCGGGTTTCCGCTCGCCCCCTCCCCCCCGTTATGTAATAGGGACGCGCACCCATTGGTGCGCGCCGACCGGAAAAGAGTCAGGGACCGAGCCGAGGGGGGCGGTAGAGGAAGGGGCCTGAGGGCGGAGCTGCGAGGAGGAGGAGAAGTGTGGAGGTGGGGGGCGGGGGAGTGTCGGAGGAAGAGAGGGGTGCGCGCCCGGCGCGGGGGAAACCGGGAGAGCAGCCGCCGCCGCCGCCGCCGCAGCAGCAGCCGGGAAGCGTGGGCGGGCGTGCGCGCGCGCGTGTGCACGCGGCGCCGTGGGGTCTCGCTCTTCCTATTGAGGCGGGCAGGCGCGTGCGCGCGATAGGCGTGAGGCGCGGACTGTTGTAGCTCGCTCTCTCCTCTCCCGGGCAGGCGGGCGGCGGCGGCGGCTGCGGAGGCCGTGCGGGAGCGCTCAGTCTCTCTCTGAGTCCCTCCTCCCTCCCTTCCCCGCCCTCCCTCCCTCCCCGCCCCCGAGCACCCTCGCCCTGCGCGGCGGCGCCTCACACGCCGGACTGTCCCAGCCCCGGTAAGCGGCTCCGGGCGCCTCGGCGGCGGGAAGCCAGGGGGAGCGCAGGCAGAGCGAGGCCGGGGCCCGGACGTGCGTCCCTCCTGCCGCGCCCGCCCCGGGCAGCCTGGAGGAGAGCGGGGGGAGCGACGGCGGCGGCGGCGGGAGGGCCTGGGACGGAAGGGCCAAGGGTGGTTTTTTTGTGGGGGGGGGGAAGGGAGCGTGGCCTTTGCTCAGGGTCAGTTCGGAGGGGGGGGGGCACAGCAAGGCTGGGGTGGGGCGGAGGCGCACGGGACGGGGGCCGGCTCTTAGGCGTCCCATGCATGGTACTCGTAAGGGAAATGGCTCGTGGGGCCCGCCTGTGAAAAGGGAAAGCCCCCCATCACCGCCCCCCGAAAAGATGGAGTAGTCAGAAGCTCGTGTCAGAAATGGGTCCGAACTTGCACTGCCTCTGGGACTTGAAGGGTTTATTTTAGGGGAGTGCAGATGGTGTGGGGAGAAGGCACTTCCTCGATCCAAAAATACCAATCCCCTCTTATTTGTTTTGGTTTTGGATGAATTCTCTTTTGCATGTCCCCTCTCTTCCCCCCTTTTCTTTCTACTTTAAACTCTTGGAATCTAGGCCATCTTAGAAACCCATCCCTCTTGCTTGCTTCCCCCTGCCCCATTTTGCAGCCCTTGCCAACAAACCACATGAAATGGAAGGATTCGGTGGTACTCTGAAGGCTGGGAATTTGTAAATTACTTGTTGGCTTGCACTACATTATCTTAACCATTGTGTCATGATATCTCAGAAGGGGATCTTTATACTCTTCAATTAGTAGAAAACTTTGTTGACTCAAGTCTGACCAAAGTAGCTATCAAGAAAATTTACAATTTGGCTTTCAAAAAGGAAATTACTGTGAGGTAGGCTGAGAACTTAAGAACCTTCTTCCCTCAGATTTTGACTATTTAATTTTGCCTTTTATATATCCAAAATCTGCCTCTTTCTATGAGAAGAAAGCAGCATGGCTTTCCTTTGCCATGAGAGAGGCCATGAGAATACTTGTGTTAAACCTGTTATATAATAGAGTTTTTGATGAAGTGAGAATACTTCTCCATCTTTTAAAACTGGGACATTGTTCCACAAATTGGTGTTACTACTTTGTACTACTGTACAAAAGTAATTAACCAGGGTATTATAGGCTATTGAATAGAAAAGTACCATCCTAACAGCTTAGAGACTTCTTTCATCTTCAGAAACTTCTGGAATTCTTTTAGTGGCCTGCCATTTTAGGATAGGAAACTTTGGAGTGCTGTGCCACAGTGTAAAGGTTAAACACCTTCGAGATTTAAAAGTTAAGGTAAAGTAAAAAATATATAAAATTAGTGGAACACAGAATTGTAGTTTTCTGATTATAAAAACTTTTGAGACTGGCTATTGACAAGTGTAAGGTACCTTTTCATTGATGCACAGTACTTCAAGATAACTTTAATTGTAAGTAGAAATAGTGATTTTAGTAACATTAAATTTTGAAATAGAACACACTTTTAAGTACTTCATGAATTTTAGAGTACAAAAACAAAAATTCTTGGATGAGGGAGAGGGGCAAGGAGGTATCCATACTATACCACTCAGCTTGTAAAGACTTTACATATTATCAAATTACTTTTGAAACCTTTTTTCTATGGTAAAAAGAGTCTTGGGTGGTGGTGAATCAGCCAAGATTAAGTTAGTATATTAAATATTTCCAAGGTCTGTTATTAAATATGTAATCTTGGTACAAAAGATAAGCATTGAGAGAAACTTGGCTTTTGATTTTCCATTTTAAAACTAATGCTAAAGGCAGATTGTCTAAAGAAGTATACTTTAGCTTTTTGCTTTGGCTGTCAATTCTCTTGATGTGACATCGACTTTAAAAGAAAATTACATAACAAACATGAAGTTTAGGATTCCTGTTTTGGGCTTATGTTTAAAACGAGGAATTTTTTATCAGGTAACATTGCAAGTAGGATTTGTCCTGGACTGGTTGGCATGCATTCATCTGTATATGTGTGTATGTATGTCATATGAGAGGTTTATAGAAATGTACTTATGATCTACTTTAATACAATTCTTTTTTAAAAAGCCAGAATAGAGAACTGGCTTAGAAATCGGGAAGAAAGACCTTGGGTTCAAATCCAATCTCTGAAATCAGTGGTTATCCTGAGCAAAAAATAACTTACCTTCTCAGTGTTCTAGGGCTGCAGGCTACCCACAGAACTCCTGAATGTGTTCTGATCCATATTAAAATGAAATTGGGAAATTTTTAACAAAATAAATTTAAATACACTACAAAATAAATAATGTTTATTTGTGGTTTTCTCAGTCAGCATGTTGCTGACCAGGATCTGTTTCTAGGTAACTCTATAAAGCTGTAAATTTCATGGGAAGGTAATACCTGGCATTGGTATCAGGCATTCCATATACCAATAAAATGATGTCAGGTTGATTTTAAAAAAGAAAAACTACATACACATATCTTTATAGTAAACTTAGAAAGTGCTTTACATATATATGTTATCCTTTTAAATGACTTGCCTGTCACAAGTGTCTAAAGCAAGATTGTCTAGAGTTTAAAAATAGTGATTTTTTTTTCTCCACGAAGTGTAGCTATATTTAGTATGATCAAATGCTTTGGACCACCAGTTTTTGTGACTCTGCTTGTGACAGACCAGATCTGCCATTCTATTCCCTTTACCTTGGTGTTCACTGTACTTTGAAGTACTAATGTCAAAATGGTCTTTCGAGGTTGGTGGTGCAAGTAATAGTATCTCTGTTTTATATGTGAGGAAATAAGAATTAAAAGATGAAATAACTTCCCATTCAGGGTCATGCAACTAGTCAGTGGCAGAATTTGAATTTAAACTCTAGATTTCTGGGTCCAAGTATAACATTTTTCACTTGCTGTGTCATGTAGTTGTGGCAGATTATTCAAAAGGGTTCCTTTGATTATATTAAAGCAACAGGGTATGGATGAGTTTATTTTAATTTTTCCACCTGGCCTGTCTTTTGAAATAGAGATTTCATTGTTTTGAATTGTATAAATTGAGGCTGCTCTAGAAAGACTAATTTTTCAAGGGTACCAGAGTGTAGTATTATGAAACCTGAGTGTGTGCTTTCAAGAAAAGAATAATTCCCACCTGCTGCTCTGATCTCATTTTGAGGCATTAGGTGACAGATCTTATTTCTCCTGAGTTTCAAGACTCAAACCTTATATTTATTAAATGAAAGGAAAATTGCCAAAATATTAAAATGAAGAGAAATTTTTCACTAAAAAAAAATAGCAAAAAATTTTAAGTTAACTCAAAATTTTTATTTCAAATTTAACTACTTTAATTCCAGAAAGGCCTGTATTGTGTTAGAAATGTCCTACTGATAATGTCTTTGGCATGGCTTCTGAACAAATTAATTACTAGTACCTATGTATTAATAACTTTTTGTTTGTTTATAGATATGGCTCGTGGACAGCAGAAGATTCAGTCTCAGCAGAAAAATGCCAAAAAACAAGCTGGACAGAAAAAGAAACAAGGACATGATCAGAAGGCTGCTGCTAAGGCTGCCTTGATATATACCTGCACTGTCTGTAGGGTAAGAGGGGCTAGAAGGCCCAGCATTTCTGTGGACAATTGTTCTATCACTTTGATAAAGATTTATTAGTATAAAGTTCTGGGATCCACAATTATACAAGTGCAGCCCCTCATTGCAACTTGTCTGGACCTGTTCATCCCACCTCTACTCTTTTCTAATAAATGTTCATATTGCTGTCAAATGATATTCCTTATACATAATTTTATGTTAAATAAAAATGGTTTCTGGGCATATCAGTTGGCATCTTGCCAAAGAGATTGTGTGCTACATTGGTAGTTTAGTAATTGAATTTATAATAAGTAAATCTCAGAGTTAGCTTTAAAATTTAAACATTTCTTTATGAATTTGCTTGCAATTGTTGTATAGTCAAGGTATGTCAGCATAATTAGAATATCAATCACACTAAGAAACAGAGCAAGTTTAATATGGGTAAACTAGTTTAAAGATGATGAAGGATCTCTTTATTGGTATTAGACCTTAACTGTTTTCTGTCCTATTCTCTGGACAACAGGAATTTTGAAAATTTATGACAGCAATGTGTGCTATCTACCATGTACAAAGAATGCCTTTGGGCTGGTCACTAGTGGGGATAAAGATGGTGTGAACATATTATAGCTTAGTTGAAATTACTGCTGGAAAATGGTCATTATGCTAGGACAACAAAGATTATTTCTAAAATGGGATCATTAGTAGAGTAGATGAAATATCTTACTCTTGCTAAGACATGGCACAGTTAATAAAATTGAAATAAAGAATAATAGTAGTCAAATTTAACTGACATAGATTCTGATGTACATGGAAGGAATCTTTGCATGACATTTTGAAATTAGATGAAAATCATTGTAGTGAGCTTATTCTGATCTGTTCTTAATATAAATATAGTGAATCTATTAAATTTTGCCTTTTTGTTTTTTCTCCTATGATAACTAATTTTTTCTCTCTTATCTTTTGCCTCTTCATTTTGTCGCTCATTAGACACAAATGCCGGACCCCAAGACCTTCAAACAGCACTTTGAGAGCAAACATCCTAAGACTCCACTTCCTCCAGAATTGGCTGATGTTCAGGCATAAAGTTGTTTACAGGTCATTGATTTTTTTTTGTTTGTTTGTTTTAATGTCAGTTGTTCAAGAGGACATAACTATCTCCTAAAATTGTGAGATTTAATTTATCTTCTGGCTGAGACTTGACAATTGTTTCCCTGTCTTAAAAGTTTGATAATTGTACTTAAAAAAACATTTTGCAATACTTCATGCCATGTCTTCAGAACACAAAATCTATTTTAACTTGTACTACTACTGCTGCGGCCAAAAATAAATAAATAAATGAAAGAGGAATCTGGCCAGCTCTGGTCCTGGAATGAAAAAGATAATCAACTTGAAGAGAGTAGTTAATACTAACAACTGTATTTTGAGAGATTTTGCTCTCAGAAATGATGCAGGTTTAAGTAGCTGAGAGGATTATGCTAGTATTTTACTTGGGTGCAGCACTGTGTTGTATTATAGGAAAAAATTTATCATGTATTGTAATTGCTGGAAAACAATCATTTTCATTCTTGATGGCTTGTTTGAATTCCCCCCGTAACACACACACTTTAAACTATCCTTTAGTAAACTGATCAGAAATTCTGGTGTTAGGGTAGTAAAAATCCAATTAGCTATAAAGACCAACTGAATCTAGAGACTGCTTTCTGTAAAACTCAAATTCATTGTCAAATGTCTGGTTTGTTTCTTTCTTGGCCAGTATAAGCAGTGTTATTTAGATTAGTGTTGTGTAACAGTTACATTCACTGAAAGCTATTCTTATGTTTTTGTAGGTGAATTCATGGCACCTATTGACTCTTCTACTATCTCAGACCTTAGGTAACAAACCTGCAGCTGCTTTTCTAACAAACTGTTGATCAGCAAAAATAAGGGGGCTACAGAAACACTCATTTTTATGCTGTTCCCTTTTGGGCTTCATGCAAAGACAATTCTGTGTAAATGTACAGTTGGGCCCTGATTGGAAATCCTGAAAATCAGTCCATCCTTGTTATGAAAATTTTTTTACAATTGTAATTATATTGATGTTCATATTGTGTAAAATAACTCATTTAATAAAGTAGTACTTTGATTTTACAACATCACAGGATAAATGCTTGTAGAAGTTCTGTTCCACTTTTACGCATCTGCCTTAAAATCTAATGAAGACATCAGCTAAAATTGCAAATGCTTTGTCTCTGCCCCCTTTATCATTGTTTGTTGGTTATTCAAACTAAAGCAGACTCATTCAATACATGTGTTCATGTATTCCTAGTGTATTATGTTAGCTAAAACAGCTAATGAAACAAGAAGCATTGATAAACTGCTGTCATCATAAATTTGATATTATAATTTGTCAATTTGTTTAGTAAATTCTTTTTTTTTTTTTTGAGAATTATGTGCCTGCCATTCCCCTTTCTTCAGTTGTACCTGTATTGGGTATATCAATTCTGAAAACAACTTGGGACAGTTCTGAGAAAGGAATTTTAGATTTGACAAAATAATCCTCTTCTTGCTGGCCCTGAATTGGATATAAATTAAATTATTGATTAAAGAACAATTTACAAGTATTTGGTAAATGATTGAAAGAACCGAGTTTTCCTTATGAAAAATAAGGTTCCAAAGTATGTGTTTGCCATAAGGAAAGACGTGAAAAATTATTTAATCATTTTGTGTAAGATTAAGCTTGAAAAATTTATAACTGTAAACTGGTCTGTCTTCATTCTATAATAATGTAAATCTCTTTCAGAATTATTCTAGATAGTTTTAAATCGAAGGTTAAGCTTCTGAAAAAAATGTTTTAAATATTTGCCAAAATAATGAATGGAAAATAAATTGGTTTGAGCCAGTTTTGTAATTAGTAAATGTCATTAACAGAAAGGATGGAATGGCATAGCTGAGTATCCACTTATTGCCTTTAAGGGTCTATTTTGGTCTTATTTTTAAACTCTTAAAGGCCATGTACATTGAATTTGAGTTGAGTCTTAGAACAGCTTTACCCCCCATCCCCCCCACAGACTTGTTACATAGGTATGTTAAAGGTATTTGTGAAGAAAAGGATTCAAATGAAGTTAAATCTTGTCAGGTGAAGACTCTGTTTAGAAATTGATTCTCAACAATTTAATTTCATCAGAACTACAAAATTAAGTTTAATAATGTCCATTTTAACTGATTTGATTTTTTAAAAAAAATGATAGGAAGAACAGTATTCAAATATATATTTAGGAGTAGTAGCACACACTTGTAGCCAGATTTTATGGACACCAGATTCTATCCTTTAATTGTTACTCCAGATTCTTCCTATGGTTTTGCATCATCTATTACATTGTATGTATTATTACTGTTTAAAATGAGATTTTAAGAGAAAGCTCTAATGACCTGATGCAAAGTTTGTAAGAAAATTCTTATTGTTTATCTGACCAAAAGAAAATCTTTTAGTACCCTATTCCATTCCCTAAATGTTACATGACTATTGATTATATGGTATCTTATTTACTTACCAGAATGCTAGAATTCTGCCATTTTTCATGTGTTGGGTATTATTCTGGTTAATTTCAGTTACAAGGAAGTATTCTGAGCATATATGTTTTTTCAATGTTTAGTTTTTCATTTAAAAATGGTTATCTTTGAATTTAAGTTTCTCTTTCAGTTGCCTTACTAATTGTGTAATTTTTTAATAAAAGGTTTTTATGTTTGTATTCAGTTCGTTATGGAAAGCTAAAGAACCACATCTAAAGCTGTATCGCAGTGACAGGAATAATAGTTGCATTTATCTTGCATAAAACCTTTAATTCTCAGACCTAATATGTGAATTGTTCTATCAACTACTACTATTTTTTTTTTTTTTTTTTTGGTTGTTGTGTGTGAATTAAATTTTCAGTAGGGGAAAATCTTAAAATTTCAGAGCCCTAATTAAATATTTTTGTAATTTGAAGATTCTATAACAGAACTAATTGTTATGATGTCTTCAAAAAACCTAATAAAATATATTAAGGGAGGATTTTTTTTTTTTTCATTTATAAATAGACATCAGTTGCTGAAGGGAGTGGGGTTAATAGTAAATCTGTTTCCACTCTTTCATATGGCTATACCCCCTGTTAACTGACACACTGGAGGCTCAGTTGTGTACTGTAATGTCTTATTAAAGAAAATATTAAAGAAAATAAAGTAGTGTAAAATCTATTTCTTGCCTGTTACCAAAGAGGGTTTTTCTCTTTATCCACCTCCCTTTTAATTTAGGGGACTATTCAGCTCTTGAGTGAAATTCACTATAGCTACTTCCTAAAACAAGTTCTGGAGTGGCAGGAGGCCTCTTTTCATTCCTACGCTTTTTCTGACAACACACAATCAGAAGTTAGTTGTTCCTTTGAGAATACCCTTTTTAAGATTGAGAAGGGTAATTGGATCTCTCTTAGGCTTTTTCTGACTCTGAGACAGTTGGGAATAGAAGGAAAACCTAAAAGTCTAGGACTAAAAAACAAAAGTTTGCTTAGTTATGAAAATATTTTTGACTAAACAAGTTCCTCATGACCTTGACAATATTTTGAAATGTCAATTTAGAAGCAAAACGCTTCATTTAAAAACCCAGAGCAGCTAATTAAGTCCTCTAACACTTTAGATGCACTAGATTGAGAAAAGCATTGCTTTAAGACAAAAACAATCACTTAAAGATTAGAGGTTCCAACTCTCTTGACAGTTCTTTTGTTAATGTCTGGAATGCCTTGAATCTCTCTAAAGGAGATAACTGGTAAAAAAAAAAAAAAATTTTTTTTTTTTTGAGTTAGAGAATTACCAACAAAATAGCCAAAGTTAGATACAGCACTGAGTGGATTTTGAGCCTGCTAAGTTTAGTCTTGAGAGCCCCGAAGGTCAGTACATCTGGTTCAGTGCTTAATAGTGGTTTATGGAAAATCTGTACCTCCATATACTCTTCTTTTAAAATGAGGGGATTAGATTCAAAGATCTTTTAAGTTATCATACAACTTTAAAATATAGATTGTTACAACCTCTTCGCTTCACTTTCCTCATCAATAAAATGGGAATAGAACTATCTAATAAGATTGGAATATAATCCTTGGAAGCTTGGCTTACATAATTATCTTAAAACTTTTCCTTGTATAGTTAAATATCATATTTAAAGTAGGTTCAAATGAATTTTAGAAATATTTGATAACATTTTAAAATTAACAAATATTCTTAGTTATTAGATTTTTTTCACTACATTAACAAGTAACATTTGTTAGGGGAATTAGTAGTACTGTATATTTTAACGAACAATGAATATCAACAAGGAGATTTGTTTACTATAATAAACCAGAAACCTCTCAAACAAAAAAAAAAAATTTCAGAAAATAAGCCTCCAGTGTGTAGTTTTTATAGGACTAGATGGACTTCAGTTATAGATGATTCCATTGCTATGTTTAGGAAACTAGAAGATTTTATCTAAGTTCAATTTTGGATTCCTAAATGTTAATTAAACTGAAAGTCAGTTTTTGTTTTCAATTTAATATTTAATCTTTAACGCTTTTAAGCTGATTAAAAGTATGTGTGTGTATACACACACCACACATGCATGTATATAACATTACTACCCTGAGCTTTTTGTACTAAAATGAGAATTTTAAGTGGAGTAATTTATAAAGAAAAGAAACTGATTTTCAGCAAAAGTCAATTTTTCAGTTACTTTGTTTGAATGTCACACACAAAATATAAACACATACAACATAAAATTACGTGCTGCCTATCAAAATACTAGTTTTATGTACATAATAAATACACTAGAAACTTTTAATGGAAGTACTATTACTTACACTGTCAACATTTTGATCTGTGAGTACAATACCTGAACTGTTAGAAGACTGAAGCGCAGGGTATAGTAGAAAAACTAAGCATTAGGAGATAGGAGACAAAAGTAGTTCTATAAATTTGAGGTAGCTCTAAGCTATGGTCTTCATTCTTTTGCCTATAAAATGGGAATAATAATTATCTGAAAATTGGAAAAGGTAAGTATAGCACTGGATTTGAAAATCCGAAGACATGCTTTCACAATATGGTTTTGCTCTCTTTTATTCCACGGGGAGACCGTTGGGGAAATCATCTTACCTTCTGGTCCTCCAGGCTCAGTTTATCTTTAAGATAAGATGGTTGGGCTAAATGATTTCTGAGACATCCCAGTTCTAAGATCTGTGATTTCTGTAACTGCATTATGGAGTTTAATATTGAAACTGGCTAGGGGCTGGGGGGAAGGAAGAAGAGGAAGAGTATAGATTTTTAAATTTTTGGCATGGCCAGCCATGAGAATTTTCTGTTGATAAAATTAAAGACTAAATCCTGTTAGCACTGCTTGCTTTTCCAGGAAGGCCTTTGAACTACGTTATATATCGTATTTACTTTGTAGTTAAGACATATTTGAAGCCAACTTTAGGTAAATACTTTTAAGAAATAAGCTCTAATGCTTTAAAGATGTAAAAATAACTTTTTGGTCTTGATTGCTAAAAACTAAAATATTATTAAAGATCTGAAATTAAAATATCACACAAATTTACCCTGTTGTGAAATGTTTAGTATTTTAATTAGCACACTCTTTAGTGGTTAAATTTTCCATATTTTAAATTCACTCACCAATATTCTTTTTTGTCAAACTCATTTTATACTAAATTTTATATATTGAACACTTTATTTTTTATAAAGTATGGGGTATCTTTGAATATGTTTTTAATATACTCATTAAAAATATTGTCATTTAGACTCAAATGCCTTCTAAACTTAGTTTTAGAAATAATCTTATACTTTGAATCTAGTGCATTTTCTATTTACAGATACTTTTATAGTAGATTCTTACTTCACATGGTTAAGTATTATGTCATCAGTACTTTGCCTTTCCTTAGTGCTGTGTATATTTACCACTTAGGGTCAAACAGTTAATGTTTAGTTCCATTTTCAGGACCATTATAAGCAATATTTGTATCTGTATATACACCTTTTTATGTTTGATTAGCAATTCATAATATAACTGGTAGCATAATATAAAATCCTCTTTAGGCATCTGAAAAGTGCATTGAGAACTGATAATCTTTGTAAATGTAAAGATTTTTGTGGATGAAAAAGGCAATGAGTCAGTTTCTGATGACCCTTTTTGTCACCTTTATTTGATTTTTTTCCCAGGCCTTTGGACTTTTCCCTGTTTCAGGTCTCAAAATGCTTTTCACAGTTGTCTCTTCCAAGAATGCTTCTTTCTCTGGGTAATAGCCACTCTTCTAACATCATAAATGCCATTTCCACTCCTTTCATGTAATAATAGCACTTTGGGTATCAAGGTTAAATTCCAGAGATGGTACTTACATTAGCACAGATTAAAAAAAAAAATGCTGGGAGAAATCTTGTGGGTTTTGTCTCTTGTCCTTTCATCCATCAATGCTTTGACAATAATCTGTTTTAGTTGGATCTCGTTCCAAACTATTTCCAAAATTATTTTCCCTTTTACGGATTTTGAGAGAATAATGTTTCTAATCTCCAAACATCCTGTTAAAACTTTCTAAATGTATTTATTTGCAAAAAAATTTTCATTAATTGCCTCAAACTTAAGAATACTATAGCATTTCCTAAACAATAGTCACAGACTCTGAACAGGTAGACCTAAAAATCCGCACAGGAAAAACTGAAGTAAATCAATAGTTCTCAGACTAATATGTAATAGTCTATTGCCCAAATTTTAGTATAATATAGGTAAGGCAGTCCATTGAGTTAGAGCTTAGTTGATGCATATAACTTGCACATAAAAAATTTTTTAACAATATTCTTCCATTGGTGTTCCATGACTGCTAATCATGGAGCAACACTATAATCTGAACAACAGAAATAGCATGGAAATCACAATGGGCAGACACTGTTAGTAGACTGCAGAATATTGCTCATGGGTGCACCCAGAAAATAGCAACAAAAAAATACCAGGAAATGTATGATCTGAAAAAGGAAGGTGGGATGAATAATCATTTGTTGCTGGGTAGCCCATGGACTTCACTAGTTTCTGTGAAGTGTTAAATACACAGAGGAAGGACCTCCAGCATATTAGGTAGATTTTATAGTAGGATGAAAAAAAATTTCACTATCTGGTAGTCTATGCTCCAATTTCTTAAGCTGTTTTGCAGACCCCATATAAGAATTCGTAACTGAATGTGGGGTTCACAAAATTGTGATGCATTAAGTAGATATTTGACGTTTAAACTTATTTTATAGACCTCAAATCAAAAAAATTCTCAGGCAAAACAGGCTAGTGAGTGGAAAAAGTTTTAAGAAGCCCTCATCTATGCCATTGGCAAAAGTACCTGCATTCATAAAATTGATTGAAATAATGCTTGGAGATGATGATGCATGTGTATGTATTGATTATACTGCACTAATAGTTGCTTGTGTATAAAATACCAAAGACAGTAATATGGATATTTCCTCCTGTTTAAATTTGTATATTAGCCTAGAGAAATTAAGGACATGATTGCTACCTTTAAAGATCTGTCATTGGAAACTGGAATAGTCTTGCTCTGCTTAGCACCAAAGAACTATGTTAGAAACAATGAGTGGAAGTTACAAAAGGACAATCTTGATAGAAGAAAAATTCTTAGCAAATAGAAATGAAATGGGCTGTCTCCCACCAGAGTGCACTGGTTTCCTTCCCTTGTGTACCATCATCCCACTGTCAGACCACTGTCAGACTAGATGACCACTTTTTGAGGTTATGTAGAAAGGATTCATGTTGAGGTAAGAGCTGTACTAGAGAGCCTCTGTGATTATCTTGAGTAACTCTCGAGATTTTGTGATCCTGTGTTACTGATTCTTTGCTTTATATGAAAGCTACAATTCTAATATTAAATATTTTTCTTATTTTATAATTGATATAAATGATATCCAACAATTTGTCACTGTCTCTTGAAGTTTGTAGCAAAGGATGCTACAAATATACTTGTGGATATTTTTAATGCTGTAGAGTAGATAATTATAGTCAGATGAATTCAGAACCAATTGAATGAATAGGCTTCAATGTAAGGAGTAAATCAGTATCAACCTGGAGAGCTTTGTATCTCCCTGTCTTTGGCCCTATTCTGCTTAGAACTTTGACATGGATGAAGATATGGCACACTTAAAAAATTTGCAGACAGAGCACAAAGCCAAAGGAATTGCTTACAAGTTTGATGACAAAATTGCATTGGAAAAAATTTGTTGGGTTGAAATTCACAAGACAACAAGGATAGATATAAAGCCCTTTACTTAGGAATTGGCATCATAGTCCTGTGTAAGGAGTCTTAAATTTGTAATCAGAGCAATGGGGTTAAAATCTTGTCCCATTTTTCTATGTAGCTGTTTTTTGTAGCATTCAAATTGTATAAGCAATCTGGGGCTCAATTTTCTTGCTGATTTATAAGATTGGGACTAAATCCCTTCTAATTCTTAACATTTTATGATCCAGGTAGGCGCCATGCATATGGTAAGTACCTGTAGTTGGTAGGAGGAATGATCATCTAGAAAAGTTATTATACATGTTTAGTTTGGCCCCATAAGGCAGAAGTAGGAGCTACAGATGAAAGTTGCAAAGGGACACATTTGGACTTGATATGAGAAAAACCTTTATGGACAAGTAGAGCTTTCACAAAAAATCCTAGGAAGGTTCTTCACTGTGGATATCCCATCCCAGGAGAATTTCTGTGCAAATGCTAGAATCACCACTTGTCCATGATGTTATTGAAGGTGTCTAAGCCCTTCCACCCAACTCTTATTAATTATAGAAATGCTCTCTTTGATTCTTAACACTCATATTTCCTTGCCCTCCCCACCAATTACAATAAAGTATTCATTTGATTTATTATTGTTGATGATGATAATATGGATAGTGTAATATTTTTAGCCTTTGTTTATTGGGAATCCTTGTTTGTCTTTGGAATGAATATCCTAAAGCACCAAGGTTCTTAACCTGGATTTCTTCAATTTATTTTTACAATCTTTGATAGTATCTCAATAATTGGTTACTTAAGTATTTTTGTATATTTCATTTTGTTCATTTAAAAACATTCTGAGGATTGTCTAGACTTCCACAAACCTCACACACACACACACACACACACACACACACAAGTTTAAGAATCCTTGGCAGTGCAATGTTTTCTTTAAAGTGGGTCATATTCAACATTTCTCTCCCCTCCACCTTTCCTATCTCCTACTCCATTAATAGTTAAAGGTAATTCCCTTTATTCCCTTAGGACTTTATACTTTAAGGGATTTAAGTTGCTAATAGCAGTAAACTAATTCACAAGAAATACTGATGACTGATAATGGTTAATATGTTATCCCTTTTAGAGTTCTAAGCTTTAACCTATAGCAATCCATTTCCAATAATTGGCAATTTAGGCCTTTTTCAAACTTTCATGTTTTGGAAGAAGGTAGATCAATTATTATTAATACCACTCAAATCATACCAGTTTTTTTATTTGTTCCTTCCCTTCCCCCCCAAGAAAAAATACCCAAATGGGGTCACAAAGAATTGGGTACAACGGAAAGATGAATGAATAACAACTATTTGTTTGTTTGCTGTTTCCTTTATTAGATTATGAATTTCTTGAGATCAAAGATTGTCTTTTCCCTCTTTTTTTATGCTTAGCACCTTGCCTGGTCACATAGTAGAAATTTAACAAATGCCAATTGACTGACAGAATGAAGTGCAGTTTGTTTTTGTTTGTTTTGTTTTCTTTAAAGTTCAAGATAATGCCACATTGAGATGTAGCTGACAAAATAGTGAATATATGTGGTCATGGCATGTTCTTTTAAGTGCCAGGGAGGTATGATCCTGCTGTATGCTCTGCTTTGGTCAACCACATTTGGAACATTATGTTCAGTTCTGGGTTCTATGTATCAGGAACAATACTGAAATGAAGGGAACTCCTGTCGGGATTAGATTAATAAGATGTTTAATAATAGCTATTTTCAGGTAATTGGATGATGATTATATGGAAGGGAAATTAGTCCCCATCCCTTTCCCCATAGCTTCTCTGTCTTTCCTCTCTTTGTGGATTTCTTTCTCTCTGTATCTCTCTTTGTCACACATACCCCCCACCCTTTGATTTGGCTCTAGATGAGGGAACTAGAACAGATGAGTGGAGGTGACAGGAGCTTATTTTTTACCTAATAAAAGGCAAGTCAGAAAACATTTATTAAGCATCTTTTATGTGCCAGGAGAAAGTCTTAATGATTTAAGTTGTTTAAAAAAAATAAATGGAGCAAGTTTTCTATCACTGGAAGAATTCTTGAAGAGATTATGTGACATTTGAATTTGTCAGAGAAGAATTCATGCATTATGCAATGGCATTTCCCACCCCAAACTACTGAGAACAGGTAGAATCTAAAATATCTATGTAGGACCATAGATTTATAGCTAATGGGATGCAAATGAAATCACTATCATCTCAAAGGGGTCCTGGGGCATCGCTATCTTTGCTTTTTAAAGAAGATGAGCAAATTAGTGCCATAACCAATCATCTCCCATCCCCATCTGAGTTTAAATATCATTCTTTGGCAATATATCTCTATTCAAGAATGTTTCCTTTGTTTATTTTTCTACTTTTCAAATAATGTTGTGGATTCTACGGTCTATAGATACTATTCTCATTTGTTCTGTACTTATTATTTATGTCTTCACACCAATTCCTATCCTTATACTTGGGGATAGTCATACATATTGAGGTCTCACCAAACATCATCCCAGTTCTTTAATTAACCCCAAGTCTAGAACTTCAGTCCATGTCAGCCACTCATGGGGATGATCATACCTTTGACATCACCATCACTTTCACACATTCCATCATTTAAAACACTGAAATTTTATGATCACAATGTCCCATGCTATTTTTTTCCCTGTACTCCAACCCTTTCTAATCTTAATAACCTTGGGTGTCCCCCACGGCTTTATCCAGGATTCTCCTATCACTTGGTGATCTCATCAACTATCAAGGATTCAATTGTAATCTATACTATGTGTTTATCATCTATTTATCCAATCCCAACTTCTCTCTTGTCTTCACTTTTACATCCCCAACAATGTGTCATGGACATCTCAAAAGTGACTATCTCATAGACATCTTAAACTCAACAAATCCAAAACTGAACTTGTCTTTTCTCTGATACACCTTCTTTTTCTAAAAGTCCCTATTATTATTGAGGGCACTGCCATCTTCCCAATTAACTGAATTCAAAAGGTAGATACCATCCTGGATTCCTCACTCTCACTCACATATGCAACCTATTGCTAAGTCTTACCCCATAATTCCTTCATAATTCTGACAGTCCTATCACTCTGGTACAAGTACTTAGGACCTCATTTGAGAAGAGCCTTTTTGGTCAGCTCTCCATTTTAGTTGTCCATCTTAATCAGTATGATTTTCCTTTTGTTTTTTAGTTTTGTTTTTTTTTTTAATACATATTGTTTTTTGAATTATATTGGGAGGGAAAAAATTCTGAGCAAATGGGGAAAACCATGGGAGAGATAAAAAAAAAAAAAACAGAAAAAAGAAGTGAACATAGGATATATTGATTTATATTCAGTCTCCTTAGTTCTTCCTCTAGTTGCAGATAATCAGTATGATTTTCTAAAGTATAGGTATGACCCTGTTACTTCCCACTCCAATAAACTAACAGTTCCTTATTCCCTCCAGATTAAAATATAAAACTTCTGTTTGGCATTTAAAATCTTTCACAATTTAGTCCCTTTCTACTTGTCCAGTCTTCTTACATCTGACTCCTAACACTGGCCTCTGCTGTTCCTCAAGACTGTCCATATTCTGACTATGTAGGTAGCCCTGGATATTCCTCATATTGGAACACTCTCCCTCTTCATCTCAGTCTCCTGGCTTCTCTGGTTTCCTCCAATTTTCAATAAAAATCTTAACTGTATGAAGCCTTTCCCAGTCCTCCTCTCTCCCATAGTGAGCACCTTCTGAAACTATCTCCCTATTTATTTTGTATATGTATCTTGTTTTGTACATAGTAGCTTGCATATTGTGTCTCCCCCAGGAGACTTGAGAACTTCTTTAGGGCAGGAACTATTTGCTTTGTATAATCAGAGTTTGGCATATATTAGATGCTTAATAAATGCCTGTTGGCTGACTGTTAGCTGACTATTCATCATCCTCTAGGCAGCCTTCAGTCTTTTCATTCGCCTTGCTTTCTGAAGCCTACCATCCCATGTACTGTTCTTTCCTCTTTGAAATCTTGATGATATAAGTTAAGTTTTATACTCTGTTCCTACCCTCAGATTCCTTGTCCCTTTGTCCTATCTCTACTCATCTCTTTCCAAACCCCAAATCTGCAACCTAGCCACTATCTGCCTTTTTCCAAGACTCCAACCAGAGAACCTCTGGAAGATGGAGATGTTCTACAAAATCATACAATTTGAGAATTGGAAGGGAGCTCAGAGGCCATCTGCATGTAAAAGGAATCCTCATCAGAAACACTTGATGAGTAACATTTAGGCGCTGCTTTGCCCCCAGGTACTTCACTTGACCAAACTGGATGCTAGTCCAATGGGCCCTTTGCTGTTCCTTGTGTGTAATACATTGTCTCCTTTGCAAGGGGAACTTGTTCTTCATCCCTGGAATGGCCTTCTTCTTCACCTTGGCCTTTTAGAAACCCTGGTTTCTAGGAAGCCCAGTTCCAATTCCACCTCCTACACGACCTTATCTAAGACAAACCTTCATGTCTTTAGTGTTTTCCCCCAATTCTAGAAATTACTTTGAATTAACTTTGTATATTTTTTGTATTTTCATTTATAACATTGTTTCCTCTAATCAAATGTGAATTGCCTGTGGTCAGGGACAGGGCTTTTTGTTTTGTTTTTTGTGTTTTGCTTCTGTTTCCCCAATGCTTGACACAGTACTGACCACATAGTACATAGTATTTGCTTCAAAAATACTTTCAGAATGAACAAATGGGGGAATGAATAAAGTCTGAAATAGATCACTAGATAATAAATTGCTCTGCTTTTCATCTCGACATTCTCGGTGCCTAGAAGGGTGCCTTGTGTGCATGTGGTTGGTGAGTAACACATGTTTCTTAATTGAACACTGGGTAAAGAAGTGTGAGAACTACAAAAAAGGGATAAAATGTACCCCTGATTTCTCAGAATTTATCTATTAGGATGACTGGTAGACCTATTGAGAAGGGAAGTTCCCAGATACCGTTTGATAGTGTGCCTTTGCAGTGGAATGCATCTCCTCTTGAGGATGGGACCATTTCCTTAGAAAAGCTGCTTTTTCTGTAGGACAGGTCTCAGTAATTGAGGATGAATGGATTGCTTCAGGCTGTTGTAGATGGAACAGACCACGGAAAGCCTATTTAATAAAATGTGTCTGTATTAAGGAGAATAATCATCTGCATGTTTGGATTTTTTGCCTTTTTCTCTTTTCCAGAGAGAATCCTGAGATAGCAGCAGAACTAAAGGAAGCTTTTAGGGATCTTTGGAGAATAGGGATGGAAATGACATGGGGAGAAATACTATTAGATGATTTGGGATATAGCAGGAGGAGCAAAATCTCCCATGGGAGTTATATATGGTTTTGTCCACATGGTCTGAGAAGATAGCCCCTGGCACTAAAAAAAAATAATAATAATGGGTTTTTACTTTTCAAAATACATGTAAAGATAGTTTCAACATTAACCCTTGCAAAACACCCCTGCATTCCAAATTTTTCTCACTCCTTTCTCTCCCCTTCCTTAGCAAGTAATTCCAAATAAGTTAAACATTTTACATTTATCATGCTTACAAGAAAAAAAAAACAAAAACAGATCAAAAGGGGGGAAAAAACAAGCAAGTAAATAGCAACAACAAAGAAAGGTGAAAATACAATGTTGTGATCCACATTCTGTTTTTATAGTCCTCCTTTTGGGTGTGGATGGCATTTTCCATTCCAAGTCTCTTGGAATTGCCTTGCATCTAAGCACATTTTTTGAGAAGAGCAAAGTCCATCACAGTTTATCATAACATAGTCTTGCTGTTACTGTGTACAATACTCTTTTGGTTATGCTTACTTCACTTACCATCAATTCATGTGGGTCTTTCCAAGCTTTTCTGGAATCAGCCTGATGATCATTTCTTATAAAACAATAATATTCCATTACCATAACTTAATCAGCCATTCACCAACTAATGACCATCTACTCAGTTTCCACTTCCTTTCCACTGCAAAAAAAAAAAAAAAAAAAAAAAAGCTGTTACAAACATTTTTGTACTTGTGAGTTTTTTTCCCTTTTTTATGATCTCTTAGGAGCATAGACAGTTTTGAGAGCCCTTTGGGTATAGTTCCAAATTGCTATGTATTAGTGTCCCAGTTTTTCCATTTCTCCTCCAACTTTTATCATTTTCTCCTATCATCTTAGGGTCAAGCTTTTAGAAAGGCAGAGACATAACATATACCAAGAGATGTCAGTAATGCAGATTAAGGATAAAAAATGTATTATGTGTACTTCCCCCCCCCCTCCCCAAACAGCCTATTGTTAAGTAATTATTAGCATAATTCTGGTTCTATCCATGAAAAGATGATTCAATTTTATGATTCTCTATATTGCCTTACATTGTTAAAACTGAAGCTGCTTGGTCTATCTACCCCATATTACAAATGAAGAAACTGACTGACAATCTGGGTCCAAGTTTGCATAATGGAAGAGTTGGCGCCAGAACTTGTTGAGTGCTAAATTAAACAGACAATGGTACAATAAATCAGAAGAAAAAGATTTTCTGGTAAAGCTTCAAAGAAGAAGTTAGACAAAAATTGGACCTTGAAGAATAGAAAAGATACAAAAAAGGGGATATATTATACCTGGCAGATAGGAATTTGAATAAAAGCAGAGAAGTGAAAATGTAAATGTTACACTAAGGGACAATGAACCAACCAGTTTGCTTACAGCAAAAAGTTCTTATAGAAGGGTAATAGAGGATAAGACCAAAAGGATAGATTGGACCAAATTGTAGAGAAGACCAACCATGAGTAAGATACTATTCTTATAAGAACCAAAGCTCAGGAAAACACAAACGGCTTATCCAGGGTCATACCTAACTATAAGAAACCAGATGAGTTGTTCTGGTCTTTTACAGTTTTAATTTTCTATAATTCTACCTATTATATCTTTCTCTGCCTCACTAACAAAGCACAGGTATACCCTATATATGGTTATCAAACATAACTTTGCAGTAACATTGTTATTAAACATCACCTTTTAAAAGACATGAAATCCACTTGCAAGGTTATTATAGTTGTTATGTTGGCGTTTTTATATCAAATATTTGTTTTTTCTCAGATCCAAGGAACAACCTTTTGCCATTATGCTTTTTATATTATGTTTTCTATTAAATTATATTTTGTATTAAGAGGCAGCTAGGTGGTACACTGAATTAATTTTTAATAGCTTTTTTAGTTTTCCAAATATATGCAAAGATAGTTTTCAACATTCATTTTTTTTAAACCTTGTGTTCCAAAGTTTTTCCCTCCTTTTCCCGCACTCTCTCCCATAGACAGTAAGCAATCCAGTATAGGTTAAAAACGTGCAATTCTTGTAAACATATTTCCATATTTCATGCTGCACCCACACAAAATCAAATCAAAAAGTGAAAGAAACACACACACACACCCATAAGAAGTAAACAAACCAACAACAACAACAACAAAGATGAATATACTGTGCTTTGATTCACATTTAAGTTTTCTTAGTACTCTCTGGCATTTTCCATCCCAAGTCCAATGGAATTGCTTTGAATGACCTCATTGTTGAAAAGAACAAGTCTGTCACAGTGGATCATAACATAATCTTGTTGTTGCTGGGTATACTGGATTCAGAACTGAGGTCATTTTCAACCTCCTACTTATTGTGTGACCTTGAGTAAGGTCAAGGTGGTTAACAGTATCTATTTCAGTTTTTTCATCTGTAAAATGGGGATAATCCCTATCTTCCAGAATTTTGGTATGAGAATAAAATTAGATAATATTTGTTAAAGTGCTCTCCAAACGTTAGTGATATGTAAATGCTAGCATTTTTTTTTTTTTTTTTTACTAATTATTAATCTTAATAACCATAATCTAAACTCTTTTGGAGAAGACAATCTGGTACGGTGGGAAAAGTAATAGATCTGAAGCCAGAAGACTTGAGTTAAACAAAACCTGATGTTTACCACTTGTGTAATCTTATACAAGTTACTTAACTTCTCAGCCTCAATTTCCCCCATTTATTAAATGGAGGAGAAGGAGATATTGGACCATATGACCTCAGTGGTCCCTTCCAGCTCTATAATCACAATTTTTTGAACAAAGCTTCTCATTTCAATTTGTTTTTCAAAATATATAAAATAAAATGAAATTAAAACATTAGGTAATGTTTAAATGTCAGACTATTAATTTACCCTAAATGGCTTCACACTGCTGTACATTTTTTATTCATATGATTGCAGATTTAGTACAGGAAAGAACCTTACTAGTTAACAAACCAACTTCTTTCACACTGCAGGTGAGGAAACAGGCCCCCCCAAGAGTTGAAGAATTTCACCTTTCACCCAAGGTCAAGCCAGTTTTTTAGTTAAGCAGATCAGATTTTACTTTGCTTTTTCTTCTCTTGATGCTAGCTCCCCTTTCTCTTTGCTGTCATTATGCCTATTTTGAGGCAATGCCCTCTCTGCTTCATAATCTGTTATCTCTTTGAATCTCCATGATAATCTGAAAGTTGCCCAGGGTAAAAGCAGATAACTGAGACTGTTAAATCAGGCTAATTTCACACAAAGGACCCAGTCAACAGCCCCTGACCAAATGCATTAGGCTTTGTTACAACTGTTTTCCTCATTGCTTAGAAATTTTTTGCTTACTTGTGAAGTTTATATGATGTTACTGGATGTCTGTCTTTTGAATACAAGAAGAGCTTTGAGATTTTAAAGAATATTTTTGATGTTAATCTAATGTGAACTGTTGGATTCTAGAGGAGCCCTCTCACCACCACTTCCACCACTCCAACTTTGTCCTGTAATTCTGTTTTGAGTTCCAATAATTTAAAGATTCATTATTTTGTTGTATGTATTCCCCTTTGAAGCAATTCACAATAACAGCTGCATTTTGGTATCAATTTGTCAATAAGCATTTTATAAATCCCCTACTATGTGTTAACAGTCAGTCTTGAAAATTGCTATAGCTGAAAAAAAAAATAAAATCTGCTAGCTAACTCTTTGGGTCTCATTAAACAAATGGGCTACTAAAACTTGATTTATCATTTCTTCTCTCCTTTACTTATGTCTAGACCTTTGCTTTCATTGGTATAAGGAACTTCCAATGAAGAAGTTCCCTCTACCAATGTAGATTGGCACCTTCTCCATGCCTGGAGCTTAGAGACTTATCTTTGAACACGTAGTCATCCTGCGTTAAATACTAAACTCAGGTCTTCCTGACCTTGAGATGAGCTATCTGCTACTTATGTTGCTGGTTCTCAAAATGACAGACCCCTCCACTGTCTGTTCTATAATGAAAGTTCTTCCAAGGTAAAACAAAGCTGGAAGAACAGTGGTTCTCAAAAGGTGTATTGAGAGTTTCATTAGTATAGATAACAAATTTATACATGATCTTAAAATCTATTTAATTATTCAAAATATATGTCATGGTAAGAAAATAATGTAAAAAATAAGCAAAACTTGCTCATTATACTTTATCTCAAAATAAATCAGACCTTGAACTCTCAGCCAAAATGGCTGCTCTTATTAAAAAGAAACTTGGAATGCTTGAGTCTCTGTTCTTCCCCTGTATTGCCAACTTAAATCATTCAATGTGCCAAGATTATTTGAGGCAAAGAATACCTTTAAGTTGGTGAGCAAATGAAGTTCAGGAACCACCATCTTAGAACTTGGGTTCCACTAGCTTAGATTTCAGTTTCACATCACAGTGACATAAAAGGAAAAATTTAGTCTGAGGAATTATCAAATAGACTGTTTTTCCAATCAAATACTTAAAGACTGATTAAATCCAAATAATTCCATTGGGTTAAATTATTAACTGGGATATAAAATTATTTTGATGGAAACCTGTATAAAAACTTGAAAGATGATTTTTTTTAATCCTGCACATTAATTACTTCTTTCAAGATCCAGTTCCTGTGCTGTCACCAAATACTTTTTTCTGATTCCCAGTCCCCCTGACTCAAAATTAATACTCAAAACCTAATGCCTTCACTGAGGAGATTATTTTGTGTTTACTTTGCATATATTTTGTGTTTTTTTGAGTTTGAATACTTTTTTTTCTCCAGCAGAATTTTTAGCCCAATTTAACAAGCACTTGTAAAATCAGATCTATTTTTGGTTTTGTATCCCTTTTGCCTAATACAGTTACTTGCATATAGAAGATGCTTAATAAATGTTTAGGGAATTAAATTAGAAAAAACTTTTTTCTTTTAAAAAAAATAATAGTTTATTTTTCCAAATACATGTAAAAAAAAGTTTTTAGCATTCACCCTTGCAAAACCCTGTGTTTCAACTTTTTCTTCTTTTCTTCCCCCTCCCTACCTTCTAGACAGCAAGCAATCCAATATATGTTAAACATCAACATTTGTTTTTGTAGCACTTTGTGTTGTAAATTTTTCTCCCTCCTTCCTTTATCTCTTCCCTCCTCAAGACAGCAAGCAATCTGATATAAATTAAATATGTGTTATCCTTTTAAACATATTTCTATATTTGTCATGTACAAAAAAAAATCTAACCAAAAGTGGGGAAAAACATAAGAAAAAAACCCCACAAATATAAAAGTGAAAATACTATGCTTTGATATCCACATTCAGTCTCCATAGTTCTCTCTCTGTAAGCAGATGGCATTTTTCATTCCAAGTCTATTGGGATTGCCTTAAATCTCCACATTGTTGAGAAGAACCAAGTCCATCACTGCTGATCATGACATAGTATTGCTGTGTACAGTGTTCTCTTGGTTCTGCTCACTTCACTCAGCATCAGTTCATGTAGGTCTTTCCAGGCTTATCTGAAATCAGTCTGCTGATTTCATTACCTTTATATACCATAACTTATTCAGCCATTCCCCAGCTGATTCCCAGCAGATGGGCATCCACTCAATTTCCAGTTCCTTGCTACTACAAAAATAGCTGCTTCAAACATTTTTTGCACATATGGGATATGGGTCCTTTTCCCTATTTTATTATCTCTTTGGGCCCAATCGTGAGATTGCTAGATCAAAGAGTATGCACAGTTTTATTGTCCTTTGGACATAATTCCAGATTGCACTTGAATTAGAATGGCTGGATCATTTCACAATTCCAACAATGCATTAGTGTTCCAGGAAAACTTACTTTTTAAAAGTCCTCCTCTGGTCTGTATTGAAAAATCTTTTATACATTGTGAAGTATTATGCAGATGTATGTGAGCCCTACTTATTATAAAACTATTTTTTGTTTCAAAGGGCCTATTTAAGTACTATCTGGGTTCCATACAGAATTTCATAAACAGGATTGTGAATTTTAAAAAGACCAAAGCAGAATTTGTTCCTTTAAAAAAATTAAAAACAATTTTTTTCTTTTGTTAAGATTGGAGATTTATTCAAGCCGTTTTCTCAGAAGAGAAATTCTTGATCTGAACAGAATCAGCTGTGTGCAATTAATTCATCTGGGCTTTGTAATAATCTGTTTCAATCTTGTGCAGTGGAGAACTTGCCTTACTTCTGTTTTCCTGAGGAAATTCTCTGCAGTGAAGAGAACTGCTACTAGTCTAGACTTAATTCAGACCAACAAAGAACTGAAGTGATGGGGGAACTATGATAGTGACTGCGATATTTTGAAGTACAGGGTAGGAAATACCTTGAGCAGGAAAGCAGATATCAATAAGTTCCAAGGAAGATATGGCAAACACTATAAACAGAAACATGGGTCCTGAAGAATGGAAGATTCTGAAAGATGAAATTATTATTATGCAATTTAAAGCTTTTTTTTTTTTTTGTCAGTCAGTTTTTAGTTGTATTTGACTCTTTGTAACCCCATTTGGGATTTTCTTGGCAAAGATTCTTGTGCAGTTTACCTTTCCCTTCTTTAATTCATTTTACAGATGAGGAAAATGAGGTAAACAGGGTTAAATGATTGGGTCATACAACTATAGTAAGTGTCTGAGGCCAGATTTGAACTCAAGAAAATGAATCTTCCTGACTCCAGGCCCAATATTCTACTCACTGCACCACCTCGCTGTAATTTAAAGCATTTCAATGAGATAAAAGGGAGAAGGAAGAAAGGAATCTCAAGAAGCCAATGTGATTGCATAGGGACCTCTCTGAAGAGCTTGGATTTTTAAAAGATAAAACACAAAATATGGATGTGTTAGGGACAAATAACCAAGGAAAAAGCCAAAATGATTAAATGTAAAAAAGACTCAAAATGGATAAAAACTAAGAGTTATATCAACAACAACAACAAAAGACTCTTTTTAAAGCTTATAATTGGGTAAAAATGAATGAATAAAAAAGATATTATTAGGAGCTTACTATATACCAAACACTTTTTAAGTGCTGGGTATACAACTAGAACATAGAAGCAATTCTTGTTCTCAAGCAATTCACATTTAACTGGAGAAACATTTAAGAGGGTTCAGTTACAGGGAAAATGGAAGGCCTGTACAAATCCAGAGGGTGCAGTGCTAGTGACAAGGCCTGGGATTATGAGAATGAATCAGCACACCATCTGGAGAATATAGCAGCAGGGCAAGATAAAAGAGGCTCCATGGACCATAATGGTATGCAGCATCAGAGCAAATAGTAATGTCTTACAGTTCAGTTATTTTCAGTTATATCTCATTCTTCAAGACCACATTTGGAGAGGTTTTGTTTTGTTTTGTTTGGGGTTTTTTGTTTTTGTTTTTGGCAAAGAGTGGTTTGCCATTTCATTCTCCAGCTCATTTTCTAAATAAAGAAGCTGAGGCAAATAGGGTTAAGGGACTTGCTCAGAGTCACACAGTTAATAAATGTTTGGGGTCAAATTTGAATTTAGGAAAATGGATCTTTCTGACTCCAGTCCCAGTACTCTACACTATGTGCCATCTAGCTGTTCTGTCTTACTGTAAGGTCTTACTGTCTTTCAATTTATCAGAAAAATTACAATCCAGTTGATTACTCCCTGTTCATACTTCTGAGCAACTATGTCCAAAAAGGGCTCGGTATACCAACTTTTTGGGGGTGGGAGAGAGGGAAGAATCAGTTCTGAGGGTCTAGGTAGGAATTCTTTGTTTCTTGAAGGAATAGAGAGCAGCTAGGGCCACTCAAATAACTCAGAAATACTAGGAATATACTATAGAAATACTATATATATAATATAGTATTCTATATATATATATAAATACTAAGAAATAATAAGGAGCAGCTAGGTGGCACAGTGGATAGAGCATCAGCCCTGAAGTCAAGAGGACCTGAGTTTAAATGTGGTCTCAGACACTTAACACTTCCTAGCTGTGTGACCCTGGGCAAGTCACTTAACCCCAATTGCCTCAGCCAAAAAAAAAGAAAAAAGAAAAGAAAAGAAATACTAGATGTGCAGATTTAGAGAATCCAACCCAAATGTTCACAATGACTATGTATGTCCATTCTGTGGTCAAGCATCCCAGCTTGTATTGGTCTGAGCAGCCACCGTCAGACACACTGTAACTTGACTCTTAACGTCGTGATGTGATTGTGGTCCTCTTCAAGAACAAAAAACAATGACCAACCAACAAAGGGAATCATACCCTTACCTATGGGGGCTACTTTTGAGCTACTTCAGTTCTGCTTTGCTCACTATTCAGCTTGGAGTAGGGAAAGGGAAGGAGTGGTATTAGCTGAAAAGCTTAGAGAAGAGCATTCTTCAGTACTTTTTCTGGTGTCCATACAGTTTAGGAGTGGCCTGAGACAGATGAAAAGACTAGGTGAGGTTTGGGCTAGGACCTATTGTTGGCCAGTCAATGAGACCCAGAGCTATCTGGGTTTAAGGCATGGTCCTTAAGAAATAAATCTGATCCATAATCTCCAAGATACCTTTTCAGGTTTCTAAGATAAAAATTTATATTACTTTGGGCAAAGCACCCACAGATAAGGATATGATTCCCTGTGTTGCTTGGTTGTTGTCCTTTGTTCTTGAAGACCACGTGAAGGCCACGATATTAAGAGTCAAATTAGTGTGTCTCACTGGCTGATTAGACCAACAGAAGCTCAGAACGTTCTACTGTAGGATGGGCATAAATAATCAATGTGAACATTTGGATTTTCGAACTCTGTAATCTCGGATTTCTTTTGAGATAATTCTGCTTTGCTCGGAGAGCACTGCACCTTCTCTGATGAGGGGACATCATGCTTGGCGGTCCTATGCCATGTCTCCCATGTTACACAGTCAATTCCAAATCTCTGAGAGATCTTGAGAGTTTCCTTATATCACTTTTTCTGATCATGTGAGTGCTTGATCTGTGTGAGTTCTCCATAAAATATTTTTTTTGGGCAAGTGTACATTTGGCATTTGAATAATGTCAGTCCATCATAGTTGTGCTTTTTGCAACAGAATTGAAAAAGGATCTCAGTTTCTGATAGCTTCTCCTGGGAGGTGATCTTCAGAATCTTCTTAAGACAGTTCAAATGGAAGTGATTCAATTTTCTGACTTAGTGTTCTATATATTGTCCAAGTTTTACAGGCATACAATAAGGAAGTCAGAACAATCGGTCTGGAAACCTACAGTTAATTAGTCTAATTCTTATGTCTCACATTTCTTTGATGCCTCTCAGACACTGAACTAGCTCTGCTAATGTATTTGACAACCTCATTATCAATATTTATAACCCTAGAAAATATACTGCCAAGGTAAATGAACTTATCCATAGTACCTAAAACTTTTCCATTTGCTGTAACCAATGGTTCCACACGTGGATGGGATGGTGCTGGCTGATGGAGCACCTCTGCTTTTTGGTGTTGATTGTTAGGCCAAATTAGCATAAGTAACAAAGAATCAATCCATATTTTGTTGTATCTCAGCTTCAGAGGCTTCAATCAGCTGCAAATAAAAAATCACGCACCATTTCGCTTTGGCCTGTAGCCTGTTCAAATTGAAGAATTTGCCATTAGTGCAGTAGGTGACCTTGATGCTGTCTTCATCCTCAGTGGAGGCATTTATGACAACATGATTGAAATCATCATGCTAAAAGGCATGGGAGGAAGCACATAGCCTTGTTTCACTTTATTGGAGACTGGGAAAATGCAAGAGCCTCATTCCTTATCCAGAACCTGGGCTAGCATACTGTCATGAAATTGATGTATAATACTGATGAATTTCACTGAAAATTGAATTTTCACATATTTTCATAAGCCTTCATGACTGACAGTATCTATCAAAGGCCTCATCAGATCTACAAACATTGGACAAGACCTCCGTTCTGGTCCTGGCATTTCTTCTTGAGTTGTTGGGCAGCAATCACGATATTGACTGTCCTTCAGCCCTTTGTGAAGTCATAAATCTACCAGGTGATGGATTAGCCAATTAAAGAGGACTCTGGCAAAAATCTTGCCAGCAATGACTAAGAGAGAGAGATCTCCCCCTTTTTCCTTTATAGAGACAGACAATGGAGGCATCCTCCTTTTGCCATGTAACCCAGAAAATTTCAGTCAGCTTTTGTATGAGCATTAGACCCCCAACCCCACGCAAAAGGAGCCTAGTGACCTTCAAACCCTCTTCTTCAGTTAGAACTTTAGCATTGATTGATGGCAGCCTGTTGAGAATATTATGGACATGTTGAGTCCATCTTGCTAAGATCATGTTTTTATCACCCATCAATCTGGCTGCATAAGCACTGAGTAGTTAAGATTTACCTTAGGTCTTTGACAGGTAAATATCCTTCAGGGCATCATAAAAGTACTTTGGATTGCCATTGTCAGCACAAAACAATTTTATCTGCCTTCTTAGTGAGCCAAGAATATTGCATTGCTTTAAAGCTTTGCTGGTACTTGACTTTTAATGGAATTAAATGTTTAGAGATGGATGAACTATCCTGCTGCTATACCCTATGGAGTTGTCATTTTTCATTTAGCAGCTTCTGAATTTCCCCATCATTTTCATCAAACCAATCTTGACGTTTGTGAATGTTCTGACCCAGATGAGCAAATGCAGTACGGTACACCAAATCTCTGAAAGCTGTCAACTTCTTTTATGTTCCACTGTTTCCAATTGTGTGTTGACTCAATTTTTACTTCAAAGCGGCATCAAACCCTTCCATTTAGGGAAGCACACTCATCTGTTGACATTAATTCTTCTGATAGTCATTTTCATAATCACTGGGGCCATTATTTTGGTTGAATAAGAATATTTAGCTTGGAGGTTTTAACTCTATGATCATTCCAGCACTCTGTGTGGCCCTACCTCCTTACTCTTACATCCTATCTGCCTCTACTTCTTTATAATCACATAATCGGTTAAATGCTAGTATTTGTTGAAAGGGTGAATCAATAAAGTTTTATTGCATTTAGGTAAAGAGAAGATAGTATTTATGATGAGAAACTCATGAAATACACAAGTCTTTCAGTAGTAAGTGACCAGTGCTTCTGCTCTTTCCAACTCTATTCTCAAAGATTCTCTGCTGGGTCTGATAGTCTAACCTATTCTAGCATTAAAGTCACCCGGATTTATGAGCTTGTCCTCTTTTGGCACATTGATGATGAGGATTTCCAGATTTTCACAATTAACCCTCATGAGAATTTGTCACAGTGGGAGCATAGGCGTTGATAACAATGGTGTGGTGTTTTTCTACGAGTGGCAATCGCATTGTCATCAGTCTGTCAATCCTTTCAATAGACATACCAGTTTGTTGACTTAGATTTGTTTTAATTACAAAATTTACATCAGCTTCATGATGCTCCCTTTTACTACATCCATTCCAGAAAAATGTGTTTTTAACTCCAATTTCAGGAAGCTGACTTTCATTTGCCAGCGTTGTTTCACTCAGGGCTGCTATTTGGATGTGATTCCTGCTGAGTTGTCTTGCAACAAGAGCTGTTTGTCTTTCAGGCCTACTGCATTTTGTGTTGTCTGTAAGTGTGTACACATTCCATGTATCAATTGCGAGTGGAATCATCTTTGCAGAAATTTGTATGTGTGTGTGTTGGTCATAGGGAGGGATTCCCACCTGCCATGGTAATCAGAACAGGATTGGGTAGGCAGATAATGTTTAAGGTACCTTTTCTAACCTTTCCTCGTATCAGGAGGTGTGTGCAGTATGATCCTTAAAAGGCTGCTCAGACACCAAGGGAGTTGCTGAATCTCACTGATGCTTCTAGTGAGAAGACAATCCTATGGCCTGGGTCACCTGTGCATTGGGTTGTGACTATAGTTTCTAGTGTATCTTCACCTACTGCTTTGTTATTTGCCTGTTGCCCCAGGACTTTGAGATAGGTAAAAATGGGGAACGATATGGGTGATGTCTTTTGATTTGTGCATAAATTGGATTTAAAGTGAGGTAGAATTAGACAAAATCATCCCCCTCATTTCTCTCTTCCTGACTCGTCATGGTCTAGTGGCAGGACAGAGTCAGGACAACTGGCGATGAGATGCAGTGGATGACCTTGGCATTTTCACTGTCTAACTAAGCTCTAAATGTTCCATAGCACCTGCTTCAGCTGCCTTCATGGCTGATGGAGCAAATTGTTCTCATCTTCCCATTGTACCAGGGGAAATCTCATGCTTGGGGTAGACAACCCGCCCCCCACTCACCAATGGATCTGAGACCTCTTGGTTACCCTCATTCTGGTTCACCCTCTCTGCCAAAACAGTTTACTGGCATGTGGCCACTGAGTGCTACCTACAGTTTCTTAAAGCCATGGGTGAGAGTTGAGTGGATTAGGAAGACCCAGAGGTGGAAAGCAGTCCTCATACCAGAGTTGCTAATCTTCCTTGAGCACATCCTACACTCTTATTCCCTATGTGAACAGAAGGAAAGGAAGTAGGAAGGAAAGGAAGGAATGAACGGAGGAAGGAAAGAGCACGTTGGCCAATTGGAACTGGCCAGCTGGGTCCCCATGGGACAGCAACTACTATTCACAGGTTGTTGTTTATCTTGTGTTCTTGAAGGGGATCATGACAATCAAGAAGGTTATACCATTATTTGCAAGTAAATTGAATTTAAGTGAAGGAGGGCTGTGCAAAGTCTCCAGGCTCACTCACTCTCTTCAGAAGCTATCTCGGTCCAGTGGCAAGACATAGGTCAGGAGGGCTGGAGTTGGCCCCCAAATAGAATGAGACTGGAGTTGGACAACCTAAATTCCAATTTCAGCTCCCATTTCTTGCAGCTTTATGCGAGACATTTCATCTCCCTAAGCCTCAGTATTCTTATCTTCAAAATTAGAAAGTTGGGCTACATCTCTAATGTCCCTCCCAACTCTATAGCTTTGATTCCTGTGACTTTCTGTTCCTGTTTGGGAAAAGATAGTTTCATAATAACGTGACAAAAATGATACAGCTATCCAACTTTGTATTTTCTCTAGGGAGTAGAATGTTTTGCCATCTAGAAAAGCATAGAGTTGAAAAGCGGGAATTGCATTTAATAATAACTTTATATCCCATTTTAATATTTCTCCACCGACTTTAAATGAATTAAAATCTCTAGATCTAAATGGAAGAGTGCTGAAAGAACTTGCTTTCGGTTTCCATCAGTAACCTTTAGGAAATCATGGAAAATGGGAGGTATGCCAAAAGACCAGAAGCAAGCAAGTATTGTCCTGATTTCCCAAAGGGTGGAAAGGGTGGATCCCAGAACTTCAATAGAATATTGAATGTTGATCCCTGGAAAAATTCTTAAACAGATTATTAAGCGGATTTTTTTATGGAAGTTTAGTCAAAAATGGGGAAATAACTAGTATTGATATAGCATTTTGGGATTGACAAAATGACACTTTCTGAGGTAGGTCACACAAGTAACCTAATCTGATAGCTAAAGTACTAAGATGTGATGCTGACTGCTGCTTTTCTGCCTGTGAGATCTTTGGAAGGTCAACTCACTTTTCTTGGTTTCAGTTTTCCTATCTATAAAATGAAAAGAATGGAAGACTTCTAAAATTCCTTCCAACACTCTACCTGTGGCTTTATAATATATTCAGAGAATTCCCAAATCTTTATTCCAGATTCCCTGGAATCTATTGGTATTTCCCTATATGTTATATGTCCTCTTTCACCCTGTCATATGCCTTTGCACAAACCGTTTCTCAGATATGAGAGGTTCTCCTTCATTTTCATCTTTTTCAGTACTGAGCTCTTTTTTCAGACCTCTTCTCTGATTCTTATTCTCAATTGTGTTTATTCCCTCAATTTTTTTGTATCTATGTATTTACATACATATTGTATCTTGTGAACATGTAAATTTTTTGAGGACAGGAACTGATTTTAGTTTCCTCTCTGCTAAGCTCCCTATAGCTAAGTTTTTGTGTTTTGGGGTTTTTTTTGGGGGGGGGGAATAAAAGGGGGATTGTTTGTTTTCCTTTTTTTTTCTTTTTTTTTTTTTTGACTATGTAAAAGAGACCATTATCTACCTCATTTCTTATTTAGCCTTAATCACTGAATGGGGTGGGGTCTCATTTAAAATGAGACCTGTTAAAAATCTTACCTTTAAAAGCCTTTCTCTGCATTCTTCTTTAATGGTCCTGATTTATATCTTACCATTGGGCCCAGATGGCTCTGGAGAAAGCGAAGCTGCTGACTTTGCACAAACCTCCTTCGCTTAAATCCAGCTCACTTGCATGTCATGGCATCACCTCTTGATGTCATGGTCCTCTTAGAGAAGGAGGGACAAACAACAACTGCTGAGTACAGTGCCTTGCCTTCTCGGTAAATATTTATTGAATTAGATTGAATCAAATCCTGTGACTCAAGCAGAATCACACAGCTAGTAAGAGAAAACAATTCTTCTGACTTTTACAAATGTTCCTTATGTTATAACAATCTGTCCTCTTGACTTGTGTTCATTAAGAATAAGTCATATAAAATATACTTTTTTTTTTAAAAAACTTCAGCAGCTCCCTGTTATTTCCAAAATCAAATATGAAATTCTTGTTTGAATTTTAAAGCCTTTGATAACCTGGCCCCTTCTTACCTTTTCAGTTTTCTTACATATCTGGCCTTGCTATTCTCACACATGACATTCCATCTCATGACTGAGTGTTTTTCATGGTCTATTTCTCAAGCCTGGAATTCTTTGCCTCTTCTTCCTGACTTCCCTGCCTTTCTTCATGCCTCAAATTCTACTTTTATCAAGAAATTTTCCCCAGTCTTTCTTTGTCTTAGGGCTTTCCCTCTGACACTACCCCTAATTTATCCTTTATGTATCTTGTTTATGTATAATTGTTTTCATAGTTTCCTTCATGAAGAAGGACTGTGAGCTCCTTGAAAAGACCATTTTTGTTTTGGTTTGGTTTGTTTTTGCTTTTCTTTGTATCCTTATCTCTTAGCATAATGCCTGACATTTAAAAATTGCTTAATAACTGTGTATTGATTGACTAGAATCTGTATGCTATAGCAGATGGAATGCTAAAATTGTAATCATTAAGACCATAAACATATACATGGAGTTATAGTTGATAAGACTAAGTTACACAGACAGGTTGCTGTCTGTATCTGTGGCCTTCCACCAATGATTGATGGTCCTATCTGTTAAGGCCTGCTAAAGGGTCCCCTGAATTTGTCTTTTTGAGTTGCCATATTTTCCAGAAAAACTGCACCCAGAGCATGCAGAAGGCCCTGCATGTGTCAAGGATGAAGCTCCCCCTGACCTGACGTAATTTGTTGTTGTACTCCAAGCTGGACACTCTGTGTGTCCTTGAGAGGCGGGACAGGCTCCAACCAGTCTGTGCCAGGCTGGGACAATTAATGCTTGTACAGCTGGGGTCCTTTACAGATAACAGACCCTCCTATCTTCATAGTCTAGCTGTCCCAAGGGGAAAAAAATGAAGTTTTTGCAATCACCTTGCTCTCCTCCCCATGGGGAGTGGTTTTGTTTTTTCCCGCCTTTGCTGTACTCTTCCATTTCGCATGTCACTCCCGTTCCTGGTATCCTCTCCTTCCTTTGTCCTGCTACTATGAAAATGTAAACTTCTGTAAAGCTTGGGAACCCTTTGGGTTCAATATGCATGTTCATTTCTCTTGTAATAAACCTGGTTTTTTTAGATTAAGTCTGATGTTATGATTGCCTGTTGACCTATTGATGTACAAAATTGGTAGATGAGTGCCATTGAAATAATACAACTATGATTTCAGCAAATCTCTCACCCTTGTGGATAAGATGATGAAATCCGGGTTAGAGGATAGTACAGTCAAGAAGATTTGAAACTTTTTGTATCTGGAATATTGGTTTCATTATCTTATCAACTTAGAAAGTTGACTATCCCTGTCTTACTCAACACTTTATATTGAGGATATGATATTTGTAGTAATAGATATAAAAGCAAAAATGGGTCTTCTTTTTTTCTTGTCACCCTGTATGCCAAAAATATTTGGCATTTCTACTTAAACATTTCTACTTGTGCTCCAGTCCATCTTTCACATTGCAGCCCAAGTAATCTCTTAAGGAATCTTTCCTTGGTTCACCCTGAGAGCAGTGTCTAAGTTGAATGATTGTATTCTGATTGTTGTGTAGTATTTGATACATAGAAGGTTCTTAATAAATATTTAGTGTTGAATCTATTGAAGATGAGATAGTTAAAGTTCAAAATAATCCCAGGAGCTTGGCATGGAAAGATGAAATTAGATTAGAATCTAATTTAATACGAGTAAATGAACTTGAAATGTCCTGTATTTGTATTGAAAACACCAACTACACAAAAACAGAATAGTGAAAACCTATCTGTCTTGAGAACAATTTGCCTCATGAAAAGCTGTGGTTTTTAGTTGACCACAAGATCAATATGAGCCAGGTATGACTTATAAAAAACAAAAAAACTACTAATAGAATTTTAGACTACACTAATAAAAGGCATAGAGTTCCAATCACAGGAAAAATAGACCTATTGTTTTTCATACCAATCAGACCACACCTAAAATGTCATGTACAATTCAAAGTACTGATTTTTAAGAGGTTCACTGGCTAACTAGAATACTTCCAAATGGTGAGAGGTTGGGAAATCATGCAAGCCATCTTAGTGCCTGGAAATGTTTAGCAAAGGAAGAAAAGACTAAAGGGCATGATGAATGTCATCAATTGTTTAAAAGAGTATAATATCACAGAGAAATCATGGTCTAATAGCAAGAACATTGAAGGAAAAGTCAGGAGACTTTTTGAGAATCTGCTACATCATTTTGACCAATCAAGCTATTTAACTATTCTCATTCCATAATCAAAAATGCTTTCTAAACTGCAAGGTGCAACAAGGATGTGAATAGTTATATAGTTAACACAAAGTATCAGAGCTTGGGTGAATGAGTTAAAGTTGGAGTATAGGCAAATTTAAACTCAATAAATTCTAATATCTGCAGGAGAGGGATCACGTACTAAAGTGGATTATTAGTCAGCCTTAGAGTTAGTTAGGAAGATGAGGATTCAAGTCCATTACATACAAACACTGATACATGTAAGCTTCCTGACCTTGGGCAAATTGTTTGATCTCTCAATACCAACAGGAAACATTTAAGACAGTGAGTTTAAAGACAGAGCCAATGGTTTCAGAAAATCCTGGAAAGTGTTACATGATGCTGAGTGAAGTGAACAGAACCAGGAGAACACTATACACAGCAACAACAAGATTATGTGATGATCAACTGTGACGAACTTGGCTCTTTTCAACAATGAGGTGATTCAAGGCAATCCAATAGGCTTGTGATGGAAAGAGCCATTTGCATCCAGAGAGAGAACTATGGAGACTGAATATGGATCAAAACATAATATTTTCATCTGTTATTATGTGTTTGCTTGTTTTTTTTTCTTTCTCATGTTTTTCCCCCTTTTGATTTGATTTTTCTTGCACAGCATGATGGATATGGAAATATGTTTAGAAGAATTGCACATGTTTAACCTATGTTGGATTGTTTCCTGTCTTTGACAGAGGGGAGGGAAGAAGAGAGAAAACAATTTGGAATCCAAGGTTTTGCGAAGGCAAATGTTGAAAACTATCTTTGCATGTGTTTGGAAAAATTAAAAGCTATTAAAAAAAGGAAAAAAGGACAGAGCCAAGATGGTAGAGTGCTAGGAAAAAGTATAGCTGAGTATCCTACACTACTACTATTACCAAAAAAAAAAACAAAAAAAAAAACCTCCTCCAAGCAGATCTAGAGAATGCAGCAAAACAAACTCAGATGGAGAAATCTAAGGGAAAAAATCACAATTTATTTTATAGTTCAAAATCAAGACAGGGAAATTCTCAGAGAGGTATGGATACTGAGGACAGTTTGACCATGAGTAAGCCTCAAGTGTGGAGAATTTATGAAGCCAAGTAAGAGCAAGTACCAGACCGCTATGGGTACTAAGGCACTATGGTTTTTCGCAGGGAATGGAAAACAGGTACTGACTATCAGTTCTGTCACTCACTACTTAATTTTAGATTATACCCAAGGTGAACTTAGGAGGGACCCTGTGCACAGCTGGGTTGGACCAGGGTAAAGAGTGACCAAGTCTTATTCTGTGTGTCAGGCAAGGTGCAAGTTCAGAAACAAGCAACAGTGATGTATTTTGAACCCTACAAACAGCAGAATTTTAGTTCTAGTTTCTAGCCCAATCTAAAGTCTTCAGAGGAATAATTAGGGAAGGTTAATAGTGGCTGAATCAAGTAGTCATCTATTGTTGCAGGTCAGGAACCTGCAGAGAGCGCTCAGAGCAGGAAGGCAATGATCACTATGCCCTAGATCAGACTAATTTGGGTACACTGAAAGCTTAACAGATCCACAACTTGAGCTATTCATGAAAGCCTGGAATAATATAATACTCAATATCCAAAGAACTGGTTTAGACTTTCCCTCCAGATGTGCTAAGAGTATGTTCCTTATATTAAGCTTGAAATCAGAATGTAGGCTGGAAGAATGAGCAAACACAAAAGAATACCAAAATAAAACTTCTGGTGACAGGGACACTCAAGACTCCAAAACATCTATATGAATCTATAAGCAAAGCCTCAAAGAAAAATGCAGCTCAGACACAAATCCAACAAGAATTCCTGGAAGAATTAATTGCTCCCTCTCTATATATATATCTATGTCAATATAAATAGATAGAATTTTTTTCTATAAATGAAATATGATGAAAGAGTTAGAAAAGGAATTAATAGCTTGGCACAAGAGGTACAAAATCTTATCAAAGCAACAAAGCATCAAATTAAAACCAATGACAGTATAAGAAAACAAATATTTAAACAAAATAAAAAGACTGGAAAATAGAAGAAAATGTAAAATATGTCATAGCAAAAACAAGTGACCTAAAAAAAATTGAGGGGAAAAAAATATTAAACTGTTTAAAAGCCATGACCAATAAAAGAGCCTAGATGTCATATTATAAGAACTCTTAAAAGACAGTTGCCTAGATCTCTTAGAAATAAATGGCAAAATGGAAATAAAAAGAATCCACTGCTCACCTCTATAAGGAAACTCCTAGTTGAAAACTCCTAGAAATATGTAATCAAGATCCAGAGCCTTCAGGTCAAAGAAAATAAAAATGCTACAAACCGTCAGAAAAAAAAAAGAATTAAAAGTACTGAGAAAGCCTAGTCAGAATCACACATGATTAGCAGCTTCTACTATGAAGGACCAGAAATTTTGGAGTATAATATTCCAAAAGATAAAGAATATAGGCTTACAGCCAGCAAAATTAAATATATTCATACATAGGGAGAAAAACTACATAAATTCTATGAGCTAAATAGAGAACTTTGAAGCATTCTTGATAAAGAGACCAGGGCTGAGTAGAAACTCTGAAGTTAAAACATAGCAGTAACAGAAAGATAAATACAATTATCAGAAATTAAAGATAAACTTTATATTCTAAGATGGAAAGATGATACATATGTCCTCGCTGAACAATTCTATCTCAGGGGTCATTTGTTAACTGTTGCTCATTGTTTTTCAGACATTTCTGACTCTTCATGACCCCTTTTGAGGTTTTTTTTTGGCAAAGATAGTAGAGTGGGTGGTTTGCCTTTTCCTTCTCCAGCTCATTTCACAAATGAGAAAAATTAGGCAAATAGGGTTAAATGAATTGCCCAGGGTCACATAGCTAGCAAATTTCTTAAGCTAAATTTGAATTCAAAAAAAAGGAGTCTTCCTGACTCTAGGCTTAGCACTCCACCCACTGAACCATCTGGAAGTCTAATAAGACAGAAGGGCTGTCATGTCTTGATAATCTTCAAAGAAAAATGGAAAAAGAGAGGATAAGGAATATAGTAGAAGAGAAGGGAAGGGAAGGTTGGGGATAATTATCTCATATGATCAAGGTATACTTGTAAAAGTCTGTATAAACTAAAAAGAAGCTAACACTTTGAGGGAGGTAACTAATACTGAAACCTCATCTGAACTGAATAAAGGAAAGAAGAATTACACAAAGAACTAGGTACAGAAACATTTTATTAATCAGGGAAATAAAAAAAAAAAAAAGAGAAGGGGAATTGGAGGGAAGAGTAGGGTAGGATAGGATAGAGAATTAATCTTTTGCAAAATAATTGTAAGGACATACAGAAATATTTATAGTTCTTTTTGAGCTAGCAAAGAATGGAAATCTGAAAGAGTACTCATCAACTTGAGAAGGGCTAAACAAATCACATTATATAAATGTGGCAGAATACCATTGTGCTATAAGAAATTATGAGGAGGATGGTTTCAGAGAAATCTGAGAAGACTTGTATGAACAGATGCAGAGTAAAGCCAAAAAAAAAAAAATCTGAGAGAGCAATTTACATAATGACAAGCTTATAAAGACAAAAAACTTTGAAAGATCAAGGGACAACTAGGTGGTGCAGTGGTTAGAGCACCAGCCCTGGAGTCAGGAGGACCTGAGTTCAAAGCTAAACTCAGACACTTGGCATTTACTAGCTTTGTGATGGGAAGCAAGTTACTTAACTTCAATGACTTTGCCAAAACACAAACACACACACACACACACACACACACACACACACACCAGACTTTGATCAGTTTGACAAATCACTATTCCAAAGGAATTATGTGTAAAATGTTAACAACTTCCTGATAGAGAGATGAAGAATGTAAATAGCTATATGAGACATCTCTGAGGGTGTATATGTTTAAGTGTATTTGGAAATGGCCAATAAAGAAATTTGTTTTGCTTGTAACTATACATATTTGTAACAGGTTTTTCTTTCATTCTCACGTGGGGATGGAGAAGAAGACAGGTTTATATTTTTGAAAGAAAGAAAATTTTAAAAGACTATGAGTTGTAAATCATGTATTAATTTATAATTGGTAGAGGGAATTTCCTCACAGGGAACTCTTTATGCCCGTGAAATCACAAGTCTGGATTATTTTAAATGCTCCAAAACACAAAATTAAGATTGTCGAAGAAATGATCTGCCTTGATAGGTAATGAGCTTCCCCTTCACTGGGTAATTAAACAGAAGCTGGAAACCACCTTTTATGTGTCTGTAAAAGAACTTTCTATATTGAATGGGAAATTGTACAATAGGAGGTCCCCACCAAGTTTCTGTAATTCATGTACAATCATGTCATTGCCAGGAGAAGTACTAAATACTCACTGAATTCAACTGAATGTTTCATCAATTATCACAGAATCTTAAGAATGGAGAAGATTATTATGAGTTAATTTATCATACCCAGGTCTTGGCAAGAAATGGGATTGTTGTATTATGGTTATTTCTTACATATATCAAATATTTGTTGTGTACAGAGCACTGGGGGGAAAAGGAAAGACAGACTTACATTCTATTAGGGGGATATAACATACACACATGTAAACAAATCAGAATTATTTGGAAGGATTAGGTAAGACTTTCTGTAAGAAATATGAGCAAATCTGAACCATTCAGGAAATTAAGGATCACTAGAGGCAGTGGTCAAGGGTTTCATGTTTTACCTAGAGGACAGTCTGGACAAAGCTTGGTTTGGGAGATGGAATGCTGGATTTGGGAACAACATGACCATTTTGGCTGAAATGCAGATTTTGTGAAAGGAAGAAATACGAAATAAAGTTGGAAAGGTAAGTTGGAATCAAATTGTGGAGGAATCAGGATGGTGATTTTGTATTTATTCTAGAGGTAATAGGGAGCCACTGAATATTTTTTAGTGAGGTAATAACAAGGTCAGACTTGTATCTTAGGAAGATTATTTTGATAACTGTGTGGCAGATAGATTAAAGAAAGAAATTCATTGTCGGCTGGAAAACTAATTAGGATATTGGAAAAGTCTAGGCTAACAGTCATAAAAGACTAAACTAGGCTTATGGTATAAATAGAAAGAAGGGAATGATTCCAAGAGATATTGTGTAGAAAGAATAGCCAAGATTTCCCATCTGGATGAACTTGTGGGGTGAGGGAAAAAGAGAAGTTGAGGATGACTCTAAGGTTGTGAGCATACATTACTGGAAGGATATTGGTGCCCTCAATCAGAACAACAACAAAAAATGGAAATTCATAATAAGGAATAGACAGATAATGAGTTCTGTTTTAGATATATTGGATTTGAGATACTTAGAGGACATCCAAAATAATAAGCTATTAAATGTGTAGTAGTCCAAGTGACAGGACTTAGAACCATTTGGATGTGAGGGATAAGGGAGAAGGAAGAGATGAGAATGTTTCTGGGGGCACAAATGTGGGTAGCTGGGAGATTGTTGGTATCTTTTACCAAAATAAAGAAACTTAGAGGAGGAGTAGGTCTATCCTGGAAGATAATGAGTTTCATTTGTTCATATTGAGTTTGGGATATTTTAAGCAGAAATACCAAAAAAGCAATTGGCAATAAGAGAGTATTCAGAATGGCTTTATAGATTTGTGAGTTACCTATAAAATTGAATCCATGGACCCTTATGAAATAATAAGAGAGAAACAAAGAGGAAAAGAGAGACAGAGCCAAAAAGAGAGCCTTCAAGGACACTGATGGTTTTGGAGTGGATGATGGCTTAAGAAAGGAGGCTGAGAATAAGCTCCTAATAGTATTAGGAAGAAAATCAGATGAGAAATCAAGAAAGGAGAGATTAGCCAGGAAAGGGTAGTTGATATTGTCAAAAGCTGATTAATTGTGGGGAAAAGATTTTGTAGACTTGATAGAAGATTTGGGCATAGTTCTTCTGCTGGTTCTAGAGATAGGACACTGGGCCTAAAGTCAGGAAGACTCATCTTCCATGATTCCGGGCAAGTCATCTAATCCTATTTGCCTTAATTTCCTCTTAAGAGCTAGAGAAGAAAATAGCAACTCACTCAAGTATCTTTGCCATGAAAACTCTGAATGGGGTAATATGACATAACTGAAAAACAGCTGAACAGCTCTTATTTTTAGCCTTAAGATATTTATTTATTCATCAGTGCCTATAGCTTTCTATTAGCTGCATCTCCTGATTTGGCTCCCCATTTTGAACCTGGAATAAAAATGCTTTCTTGATGGTTTATTACTTAGAAACCAATAAATTCAGTAGTAATGTAAACATGGTCTGTAATGCTATTATGACTCTTTGGCAAGTATAACCCCATAGACTTTACAACCCTACTTGCAGCAAACTCAGTCTTTGTTATTGATAAGATGTCATAAACCAAACAACTATTGTTCAACTTATTTCTACTATTGGTGCAGCCTCAGCCAAGTTCATGGAATTCTTCTTGATAGAATTTTAGTCCAAACACCAAAAAAGGATAGCACCAATCCACAGTAAGCCTGAGAAGAGAGAGGTGGGTATCCAAGAAAATTTTTGGCAGGCCAATGGCATTACCATTGCCAAAGAAAGTCAGTGATCCAAAACCTTTGCGTCCAGCCTAGTGGAACATAGCTTTCTGATATTCTGAAGATTTTGAAGTGTGAAGCTTGAAGAAGAAAAATTAGTTTCCTTTAGTCTAAATAGAAATTGGACCTATTGTATCCTCCCTCTAGTAAAAGAAGTCTTCAATTACTGATGAATTAAGTATAATTGTGTATTACTGAGACTAAAAGGCTTGGAGGGCTCTTCATAATGTAGATTCAGAGAAAATACTAAATGTTTTTTCAGTTTTAGCAAATGGAAAGGACCTTGCCTCTAGCAGAAGAGTGCTTATCACTTATGTGACCTTGACCTTGTATAAGATGTTTAACTTCCCTGGGGCTTATTTTCCTCATTTCTTAAGATATAAGAGCCCATATGAACTTGGAAAACATTTTCAGCTCTTAAAGTATATACCTATAATCTTTAGCCTTTTGTTTTTTTATTCATTAGTTGATTTTGTCATTATCACTATTACTCACATGATCTCCATTTCCATTCCTTCTCTAAAATTCCTGTAATTCTGTAGATTACTGTTGAGCTGCATGAGGTCAAAATGTATGGATGAAGAAAGGAATGTTTCTTAGAACTTAGCAAAAAGATTTGACTTGTATAGGAACACACTGTCTAAAACATTTAATTGCTTTTTGTCATCTAATATTCTTGATGAGTTATTGTAATGCTAGTCATTCTTTAAGAGAAACTAGTCTATTAAAATCTATCCTTAATACCCCTTATTTATATCATTGAAATATACTTTCCATATTTATAGTCATACAGCTAGATTTACTAGCTTACTAATGTAAATTTGAGAAGTAAAAGGAATCTTGAAGGTTATTTAGTTCAGCATCCTCATTTTATACATGAGAAAACTCAAAACCCAAGCCAATTTCCAATCCAGGGCGAGAAGCATCATTTCATGCTTCCTTATACATTATTCTCTAAATTTCCTTCTATAACTTATATTATGTCTCCTAAAATTGATATTCTTTCTAAAATTCTTGGATAAAAATCCCCATTATTGATTCTGAAACTGACCCTAAAAAATAGATTGAGTTGGAAACTTCTAAACTCTTAGTTTGGAAACATATAGAGTTACTCTAAAAGAGAAAAATAACTGCATCTACCTCACATAATTGTTGTGAGAATCAAATGAGATATTCGCAAAGTGCTTAGCTCAGCTACTTAATAAACGTTTGTTCCCTTTTCTTTTCCTCCCCTTCCAATCAAGAAAATCAAATTAAAATTTAAAAAAACACATAAATCCTGACTGTGAACAAAACATATAAAAGTAAAAATGGAAGTATTATAGGAAGAATGCTAGATTTGGAATTGGAAGAACTGGTGCACTGGGATCTGAAGACTTGGTTCAAATACTATTCTACTTTACGAGTGACTGGACAAGTCGCTTAAACTTTTTGAGATTCAGTTTCCTCATCTGTAAAAGGTGATAATTTTTAGATAATCTTTTAAGATCCCTAAAAATTCTATGATCCTCCCATCCCTGCCTTTAAAAGAAAATAAGAGGTGAACAGATGACAAGTCGAGTAGCAGTTTAATATACAATAAAAGAAATGGAAGAAGCCAACCTGTGGCTATCAATAAAAAAGGTACAGAAGGGAAAAGAGGGAAGGATCACTATAGATTGGGGTGTCAGGGAAGGTCCTGTGGAAGTCATACCTTGTTGTACGAGAGGAAAATGGCACAAAGATGATTATATAAATAGAGGCACAAAACCTATTTAACACATGGTGAATAAATAAATTGTACAGAAACTGAGGTCTCAGGCAGGAAGACTATAAGAGAAATGACTAGACAGAAAGGTAGGTTAAGTTAAAAAATATAGGTTATTATAATGTGGAGGCCCTTACTATAAATACTTAGAAAAAAAATTGCACTTTATTTTATTTTATTTTTGCTGAGGCCATCAGGATTAGGTGACTTGCCCAGGGTCACACAGCTAGAAAGTGTTAAGTATCTGAGGTCAGATTTGAACTCAGGTCAAATGGAAACTTCAGGGCTGGTGTTCTATCCACTGATCTACCTCACTGCCCCAATTTGTACTTTATTATGTAAGTATATGTGAACTATCGAAGATTGGTGAGCTGAAGAGGTACATGAGAGATGTCATGATATAGTGGAAAGTATCAGATCTGGAATCATATGGCTTGGATTCTCATCTTGGGCTCTAGCACTTACTACTGAGTGACACTGAGCAAGTCAATGCTCCTCTTTGGGATTTAGTTTCTGAATTTGTATGGCGGGAGAAAATGTTATGGTCTTTAAAATCTGTGACTATACCCACATACATAAGTATACATAGTGTATACAACGTGCACACATGCATACATATATGTATCTATGTACATCTATATCTATATGTATGTTATATATTACAGGTCTTGTAGGTATGTGTCTATATACATACACATACACACACCATACATTTATACACAATCTATTCTGACTCAGAATTTGAAGGGGTCACAGAAGCTCTCTGTGCCTGAGTAGGGCTCCATTTTCCAAAAGACCTTTCTATCTCCACTCCCACTATTCCACCCTTGGGACAGCTCGTGCTGTTAGGAAGTTGCTTAATTTCTTTGTAATTTCCCCAGGATGACCCTTCAGATATTTGAAAATGATAATCACAGTAACTTCTAAGTTACATATCCCAAGTTGCTTCAATCTGAAGCCCTACCACAGATCTCCCTATTCTAGTGGTCCTCCTAGGATCATATCCTTCCTTAAACATAACCCCATTATTATTATCTATGTTCAACTTTTCTAGTTACTTTAATTGAAGGCCTTGTCTTCAAGTCAAGAAATAATCTAAAGACAAGAGATGAAAGCTGGATTGAATCCTTCCCTTACTGTTTTTTTCCAATTGAGTCAGTCCCATACGCTTCAATGACAGAATAATTGATTTGGAAATTCATAATTATAAAAAGTATCTCCTTCCATTATCTTCTGTTTATGATGTCATATTTTACATCTGCCATATATCTGTCTGGAGATCATTACTCACATATATATACCATATATGTATACACAATCTATTCCGATTCAGAATTGAAGAAATCACAGATGCTCTCTGTATCTGAGTAGGGTTCCACCTTCTAAAAGACCTCATTCCCACCATTCCACTCTTGGAACAGCTCATGCTGTTAGGAAGTTGCCTATTGTGTGAAATGTGGATGTAAGTCTAATTTCTACCAGACTTTTCCAGTTTACCCAGCTGTTTTGTTTTTCTGTCAAATTCTAAGTTCTTAAGCAGTAGTTAAAATTCCTGAGCTTATTTCACAGGAAAAATATCCAAGAAGAATAAACATCAAGATTACTATGTCTTCACAAATGTTCAGAGCATTTGTAATACTAATAACAGCCAGTATTTATATAGTACCTATTATATTTGCCAGGTACTGGGTTAAATAATTTATAAATATAATTTCATTTGATTTTTACAACCCTGGGAGATAGATGTTATTATAAACTCCATTTTTTAAAGATGAGGAAACTGGGGCAAATTGAGATTAAGTGACTTGCCCAAGAGCATACTGGTAGTAAGTTTTTGAGGCCACATTTGAACTCAGGTTGTCTTGATTCAGGACTACCTAGTTTCTTAATAAGCTAACTAGAGTAATATGACAAACTAGAGATCTTACTGAATTTTCTCAATTTTATCAAATACTTTGTGGGTCATGGCATTTTGCTAGAATTTATGTATAAAAGAGATTTCTGTTAAAAAGTAATAAATTTAAAAAAGGAAGAAGTGGATTTACATTGCATATTAAAGACTTTATACTTAAATAAGGAAATCTGTGAATGGGAAGGTAGAACCATGCATCAATGAAGGGAAAAATGGAAGTATACTCATTCAAAAGCAGGGAATAGATAATGAATTGAATAAATATGTAACAACACAGCCACAAGCATGAAATAGTAGTGATGGGATATTGTGATTACATAAAATAGCAGCTGGAGTTCTTAGAGGAAGAATGTTTATTCTGGACCTGATTCCAATCAATGGGGAGAATTTGTTTATGTAGAAATTATGAGAATCCTGAGAAGAAATTATAAAATTCGTGATAGAAATGAGGAAGAGGTCAGGCATTGTACATTTTGGGAGAGCGGAATCCAAAGAGTTAAAAAAAAAAAAAAAAAAAAAAAAAAAAAAAAAAAAAAAAAAAGGATCTCATGACTTAAAATAGTACCCAGAAAGTTAGTTGAAGAGGTTTGGGAAGCTGAGAAAAATCTTAGTTTCTCATCTGGACAACTGTACAAATATAAGTAAATTTAAAGTAAATATAAAATAATTTGAGAGATCAGAGCAGGCAACTGAGTGGAAATGATTAGGAAGAAACTTATAGAGAACTAAACTTAGCTTTCTAAGAAATTAGAGTTTCTAACAGGAAGGAATATGGGATGATTTATACCAGATAAAAGGGAAATTCTGTAGAAAGTTACAGAGAGGCAAGAAATAAAAGGTGTGCCAGGAAGAACAAGTGAGTTAGTTTGGCTGGAAGGTAGAGTATGTGAGAAGGAACCATTTGAAATCAACTTGGAAGAGAACTGTATGGATCTGCACACATATATTGTATCTAAGATATACTTTAACATGTTTAATATGTATGAGACTGCCTGCCATCTAGGGGAAGGGGTGGGGAGAGGGAAGGGAAAAGTTGGAACAGAAGTGAGTGCAAGGGACAATGTTGCAAAAATTACCCATGCACATGCTCTGTCAATAAAAAGCTATAACTTTAAAAAAAAAAAAAAAAAGAAAAAGAAAGAGAGAAAGCGAGAGAGAGGAGAGGGAGAGAGAGAGAACGCCTCAATCTGTATTCAGACACAACCAGTTCTTTCTCTGAATATGGATAAAATTTTTCATCATAAATCCTTCAGAGTAGCTCATGAATCATTACATAGTTAAGAATAGCAATGATTTACAGCTAAACATCCCAGAACATTGCTATTACTTTGTATATGGTAGATTTCACTTTGTTTGACTTCAGAGAGAGCTTTTGGGTTTTTCTGGGAACATCTTGCTCATCATTTCCCACAGAACAATAACATTCCATCATAATCATATACCACAATTTATCTGGCCATTCTTCAATTGATGAGCATCTCCTCAATTCCAAATTTTTTTGCCCTGAGAAGAGAACTGCTACAAATATTTGTGTGTGTGTGTGTGTGTGTGTGTGTGTGTGTGTGTGTGTATTCCTTTTCCATTTAAAAAAATCATTTTGGTATTCATGTATAGTAGTGGTAAGTCAAAGGATATGTGTGAATTTATAGCCTTTGGGCATAGATCATAACTTTTGATCATTTGTCAACTAGGGCACAACTCTTATTTTTTATACATTTGACTCAGTTCCCTGTATGCCAAACTTTATCCTTTAACCCAGCAATACAGTTGCTAAGTCTATATCCTAGAGAATCAAAGAAAAAGGAAAAAAATCTATAGGTACCAAAATATTTATTGCAGTTCTTTTTATGGTGACAAAGAATGAGAAAGCAAGGAATGCTTACCAACTGGGGAATGGTTGAGCAGGTTGTGGCATATATTTGTAGATGGAATACTACTGAAATAACAAGTGTGGATTTCAGAAAAACATGGCAAGATCTATATGAATTGATGCAAAGTGAAGTAGAAAAACCAGAAGAGCCTTGTACACAGTAACAGCAATATTGGAATGATGATCAGTTGTACAAATGATAGCTGCTCCAAGGCAATCCCAATAGACTTTGTACAGAAAATGCTATCCGCATCCAGGAAAAGAGATATGGAGATTGAATATAAATCAACACATGCTTATTTTTTCTGTTTCTTTTTTTCTCCTGTGGTTTTTGCATTGTGTTCTGATTTTTTTTTCTCCCAACATGATTCATAAAGAATGTGTATTAAAATCAAATTAATTAATTAATTAAAAGAAAATGAAAGATTAAAAAAAAAATCAACTTGGAAGTGTAGGCTAGAATCCTATTATAAAGGGAATTAAATCCCAAGCTGAGAAATTTGTATTTTTATACTAAATCACTGAAGCTTCTTGAGGAGAGAGTATCCCTATTTCAGACTTGCATTTTAGGAAGACTTTTTTGCCAGTTGTATGGAGGCTGGATTGGAGAATACATAGCATCATAGATCTTGAACTAGAAGTGGAGTAAATTAATTAGTCTAATCCCTTTGTTTTCCAGATGAGAAAACTGGGGTTCTGGAAAGGTTATAGAGCTTACCAAAATGATGTAAATAATATCAGAGACAGAATTTGAACCAGATCCTCTGATTCCAAAGATAGTGCTCTTTACTTTGTTCTTTGTTTGCTTTTTATTTTCAAGACATATGCATAGTTTTTAACATTCACCCTTGCAAAACCTTGTGTTCCAATTTTTCCCTCCCTTCTCCCCATTCCTCCCTTAGATGACAAGTAATGACAATATATGCTAAATATATGCTATTCTTCCATATATATTTCCACAATTATCTTGCTGCACAAGAAAAATCAGATCAAAAAGGAAAAAACATGAGAAAGAAAATAAAATGCAAGCGAACAACAACAAAAAGGTGAAAATACTATGTTGTGATCCTCACACAGTCCCCCACAGCCATCCACAGTGGATGGCTCTCTCCATCATAAGACCATTGGAACTGTCCTTAATCATCTCATTGTTGGAAAGAGCCACGTCCTTCAGAATTGATCATCACATAATCTCCTTGTTACCATGTACAATGTTTTCTTGGTTCTGCTCACTTCACTTAGCATCAGTTCATGTGAGTCTCTCCAGTTCTTTCTGCAATTATCCTCCTGATCATTTCTTACAGAACAATAATATTCCATAACATTCATATGCCACAATTTATTCAGCCATTCTCTAATTGATGGGCATCCACTCAGTTTCCAGTTTCTTGCCACTACAAAGAGGGCTGATGTAGATGGAATTTTGGCACATGTGGGTTCTTTTTCCTTTTTTATGATCTCTTTGGGATACAGACCGAGTAGATCCATCAGGGTCTCAGGGAATACACAGTTTGGAAGCCCTTTAGACATAGTTGCAAATTGCTCTCCAGAATGATTGGATCATTTCACAACTCCGCCAACAATGCATCAGTGTTCTAGTTTTCTCACATCTCCAACATTCATCATTATCTTTTCCTGTCATCTTAGCCAGTCTGACAGGTGTGTCAGAATTGCCTTGTGTTCTTTACTTTGTGCCATGACATCAAAGAATGATTTTTTCCCCCAGGCACAACAACTTGTGAAAATTATTCATATGCTCCAGTGGCTGTAGCACTGGTCTTGGAGTCAGGAAGTTTCAGTCACTTATTAGCTATGTGATCCTGCGTAAGTCGTTTAATTGCTACTTGCCTCAGTTTCCCCCCATGTAAATTGAGGATAATAACATCACCAACCTCTCAGCATTATGTAGGAGGCATTATTTTTGTGGTTTGGTTGATTAATCATGTCTGAATCACTGTAACACCAAATGGGGTTTTCTTGGTAAAGATACTGGAGTGATTTACCTTTTCCTTCTCCAGGTCATTTTACAGACAAGGAAACTGAGACAAATGGGATAAAGGGACTTGCCCAGGATTTCACAGATAGTAAGTGTGTGAGGCTGGATTTAAACTCAGTTCCTCTTGACTTCAGGTCCAGAACTCTATCCACTAAGCTACCTAGCTGTCCTTGACTCTCCTTCTCCACCCCTCAGCCTTCTAGGCAAAGAGAGAGTCTGCAATATACTTCTGTGGTAATAAGGTAACCCCCTGCAGCTAGAATAACAGCTCCCTTAAGTATCCCAATAATGGCAGCAAGTTTTTTTTTTTCCCTTCCACTCTAAAATAGGCTTAAAATGGGCCCCCTGGTTAGGTTGATATTTTCAAAAAGATCCACAAGGCTTTTTAATAGCAATGGGAAATGCACTGCTTAACTCCTAGAATTTACAATTCTTTCCTCAAGTGCCTTTTAATTCAAGAATCCTTTTTTGTGGTTATGCATATTTCCTACTGGGAGTCATTTGTGTGGACACTCCTTGGTCTGCCTAACCACTCAGTCTTGCCCTCTCCCAAGCTGAAGCATCAGAATAAAAACACCTTCAAAACTTTTAACTCCCAAGCCACCTGGTTCACTGTCAATCCAATCTTAATGGCCTCATGTAATTTATTCCCTAATAGTATAAAATGCCCTGTCCCTTACTCTCCCCCAACTTAGGGAAATGTATCAGGCCAATGGCCCAAATGAAAGCTTCTGGTTAGTACCTCAGAAGACTGATATTCTAGTCTAAAAATTTGGAGAGAGAAAAAAGTCTTGTTCTCTTATTACAACAGGTATTGGGATATGTAACAGGGCTTTCTTGTTGAGTTCTTCCAGGTCTAACATAGGGACTGAAAGAATGAAATGGCTCTCCTGTGGAGGACCTTTATGTCCCACTGTCTCTCAGGCCCCAGGGAGAATTAAGATTAAAAAGGAAAATGTGCTTGAGTTTCTAAGTAATACAATTTTTTCCCCATGTACCGAAAAAAGTAAAAGGACTTTTGAGTCAGAGCATAAAAGGTTTGCTTCTCAGGTGTTTTAAAGGACATTGCTTTTTAGAAGCTGTTTCACTAAATATGTTAGATTTTAAAATAAACTGACCTTGTTCCCTCCCAGGCCCTTCTCTCCCAAACCTCACCAGGCACATTCACAAATACAATTTTATCTTGTGATTGATTCAGAGACTTGAAATGGGGTTGGAGTCCAATTTTCTAGATGTTTGGTCTCAAACAACATTTAATTATTTCTGTGTGTTTAATATTCATGATGGATATGTGATTTACTGTTTCAAAGAAAACCATTGAGCTGGACTTCAATTTAGGATTAAAAAAAAACACAGTAAAGTGAAGTTTGGAGCTAGAGTTTTGAACCAGGGTTCAAAATGTATGAACTTGAGAAGTCATTGTAATTTTTCCATGCCTCTATTTCCTCATCTCTAAAATAAAATAATTGCATGTACAGTGGTAAGAATAATGATTCTGGAGCTAGAGGAAGAGGTTAAAATTTCGCTTCTGATACTTATTCCAGTGTCACCTGCCTTTTTGCCTTTGTATGCTTTGTACTTAACACAGTTCCTGGCACATAGTAAGCACTTAACATTTATTGACTGATTGATTGACATTCTTACCAATGAAGTAATTATAATCCTTAGTTACCTAATTTCTTCCATCAACATCCTGACTGAAACTTTTAAATTACATTGGGCTGAGGTAGATTATACCCCTTCTTTCTCTCTGACTCATCTCCCTTAGGGGCTCAGCCAGCCTAGCAGGGACTTGAATGTGGGACATAGGTTTTAATTCTTTCCTAGATCTACTTGTAGCCACATTCATAGAACATCAAGAGAGGTAATAGCAATGTCAACGAAGTGGTTAAGTGGTAGTAAAATCAAACTGAAATCAATTTATTGAAAATTATTTTCAGAAATAGCCTTGATTCCCTGTATACATAGAATTGACTATGGTTGCTGTTTGAAGCCAAGTTTGGACACTTTGCTGAATGTGCTTCCCTGATACCAAACTGAAAAATCTGGGAGGAAAATCACCCATTGGGGTGTGTCCTTATAGTTGCAGGATGAGTGTGGAGACAATTTATATCATCTATGCTTATGTGTGGAAAAAACATTAGGAGAAAGGGGAGAGAGAAGAACAATAATGGCTTCTGAAACTCAGCTATTTAGTAAATGTATGGTTAGAATTTTGTTTCATCTATATGAGGCCCTCTATCCTCAGTGTCAAGCACATTTGAACTAAACAAAAAGAGATTATATGCTTGCAGTCAATCATGTCAAATTCCATAGCATAGCAGGAGTCTATTTTGATTTAAAGAAGTAAGACAGGTCATCCCCACAGGGAGCATCCCTAGTTAGAATCTATTGATGAAGGAGGCAGTGAAGACATGGGCAAGCCTGTGACACAGCCACGAGGGTCCTTTTTGTCCTGATTCAGAGCATGGAAGTTCACCCAATAGCAGGTCAACTGTCCCAAGCTTGCATGTTGATCCTGAGTGACTTCTGTGTGTGACATAAAATGTATGGCTGTTTTGCATTCAAGAAGTAAGGAAGAGGTATCTTTGATAAATGTAATAACTTTAGTCAATAGGCCCCAGACTTCTTTGAATATATCAATCAAGAACAAGCTATACAAGTTAATAGAAACATTTTTGTGCTCCATAATTATAGGAATGGATTCATCAGTCATTCAGGCTATTTATATTTAAGTTGAGTATCTAATCTGGAGTCCATAGACCCCTAATAGATTTCAGGGGATTGGTAAATTTGTTTTTTAAAATATCTTGATAACTTTATTTCAAAAGAACTAATTTTCTTTCTAAGCTTATGTGTTGTATTTTATACATTTAAAAACATTATCAAATGGATCCATGACTCAAAAAAGGTTAAGAATCCCTGGTCTGGGTTTTCTCCCTTTTTTTCCGTGAGAGATCACAGGATCATAGATCTGGAAGTGGAAGCAACTTTAGAGGTCATCTGATGCAATGTTCTCATTTTAATGTTAAGGAAGCAGAGCCACAGAAAGGAAGTGACAAAGCACAAAGTGACTTTGTTGGCAAGGTTAAGAGGATTTGAATCCAGATTCCACAAACTTAAATCTAGCACTTTTGCCCTATCCCCTCTTTCCAGATTGTACAACATTGCATCTCGAGAGGGTTCTAGTCTGACCAGATTGCTGTAGTATAAATGATAATGGTGATGATGATTTGATTTAAATATTATATAAATGTATGTTGTATATTTAATATAAATATTACATATATATGTGCTTTAGAACAAAAATCATAAACAAAAATCATATCTATCATATATTCTTTAACATTTATAAGGTGCTCATAACACATGACTTCATTAACTTTTACAACAAAGGGCAAATGGACAGATGTAAGACAGGTAAAGAAGTAGACCCCTTACCATCTTATGAATGATGACTCTTGCAAAACAAATGGCAAATCTAGAAAATATAAAATTGAAAATAAAGGCAGGCTGGTCATGTTGCTAAAATGAGAGACCAATGAACAATTCCAGTCCTATTTAGATTGATTCCCAGAAAATATTAAAGAACAGTTTCCTTACTGGAATCCTCTTTGCAGAATATATCTAGGAGAATATAGACAAAATAACACAGAATGAGAAAGTGTGGCAACCTGTACCAGGTTGGGGAGGATCCCCAATGAAAAGATCATGGTTCAAGAATGATGACCTTCTCCCTCACATACCTTCTTTCAAGCAAAGATTGTGGTACAGGACCCAAATCACTGAGTCTTGAGTCTGAGGATACTTGTGTAATTCTGGGTGAGTTGGTGAATGTTCCTGGACCTTAGATTCCTTTGCAAAGTGAGGGGCTTAGACTAGAAGGCCTCCAAGATTCCTTTAACTCTACACCTGGGTTACCATGATCCTTTGATCTCTCCTACAAAAGGGAAAGGGAAGTAGAGCATAACAGAAATCAAACAAACAAAATATGAGTCAGAACCACTGGAAGCATCATCCTGAATGTCAATTCTTCTTTTCAAATTCCTGGCTTTATTATTTACAAGGAGCTAGCCTGGGACACAATAAATACTTAATAAATGCAGGTAGATTGACTGACTGACTGAACAAGCTTAGCATGCGTTAAGTCATCATACTTTGGATATTATGTTTAGTACTGGGCATCACAGTTTAGGAAGGACAATGAAACAGAGGAGGAAGGTGCAGAGGATTGCTAAAGGCCTCAATTTCGTGCTATATCAGGAGCAGTTGAAAAAACAGACTATTTAACTTGGAAAAGAGAAGACTTGATGGGCACAGGATGGCTGATTTCAAAGATCTGAAGGGTTACCACATAGTAGAAAAAATTCAAATTGTTCAGTTTGGCCTAGTGGGCAGAATTAAAAGCATCCAGAGAAAGAACAAATGAAAATATGTATAGAATAATTTTATATGTGTTTATACACTTATTTATATCCAATGGTAGCCATCTCTAGGGTGGAGTGGCAAGGAGGGAAGAGAAAAAGGAAATTTATATAACTTTATTAAATACTTAAAAGTGCTAGCAAGTTGTACACAATAGAGTTGCAATTTCATCTTTTCATTATACAATGTGGTAGAAATGCTTTATTCCATAAATTAAAATGTTTTAATTATATATATATATATATAAAGATATTTTTTAAGAGCAATGTATAGAAGTGGCAAAAAGATACCTTCAGGGAAAAACATTCTAACAATTAGAGCCATCTCAGAATGTAATAGGCAGTGTATTCAGAAATATTGGGTTTCCCCTCATTGGACATCTTCAAGCAAAGGTTTGTCTGCTATGTTATAAAGGACAGTCTTTCCATTATGCTTTGGATCAAGTGGTCTCCAGGGCACTTTCCACCTCTGCTATCCTTCAAGTTTGTGTGCTCAGATAACCCCAGAACCATCTGCCTTTTTAGGTTATAAGCAAGTAACCAAGCTCCATGATCAAACAGCCCATTAGCAGGAGGGGCTGTGGTAACTAAATCTTTGTGACAGTAGTTTAGTTGGTATTTGGGGAATGATTTCTGTGATAACCTTGATATATTTTCCTACATGTGGGTGCACATATCAACACACATATCTTTGTCTTTAATCATAAATTATGAACCTTTAAGTGAATTCTCATTTATTATCTAAAAAATGCATAGTGCACTGTGGGCCATGTTAAGGTCTCTTGTTTTTTGCAGTCAAGTTCCTCAAGCAATTCTCCCTTTGAAAGTCATTTGCACAGCTACCAACAGAAGACACAAGGATGTATTATCATTTAATTAGTAGATCTACTTCTCTGACAGAAAAGTAAACTGGGAAGGGCCTCCATTATCATCAAAATATATGGCCATGGCCATCCCCTACACCCTGGGCTTCATGAACTTGGTTTGTTTTTGTTTTTAAATAATTGGATCATTTTCAATACAGCTGGTTTCCTTTGTAATCCTATGAATTTTATTTTATGCATTTAAAAATATCATTCTAAGAAGGAGTCAATAGGCATCCTTAGACTACCAAAAGGATGCACATTTAAGAACCTCTGCTCAAAAACTGGAAATTGAGTGGATGCTCATTAATTGGTAGATGGCTGAATAAGTTATGGTATATGCAGGTAATGGAATATTATTGTTCCATAAAAAATGATGAGCAGGCTGATTTCAGAAAAGTCTGGAAAGACTCACATGAATTACTGCTGGGTGAAGCAAACAGAACCAGGAGAAAATTGTACACAGCTGTAACAAGATTATGTGATGGTCAACTGTGATGAATTTGGCTCTTTTCAACCCAAAGAAATTCAGTAGACTTATAAATGGAAAGTGCCATCTATATCCAGAAAGAGAACTATAGAGACAGAATGTGAATCAAAACATAGTGTTTTCACCTTTATTGTTGTTGTTTATTTGTTCCTGGTTTTTATTTTCCTTTATCTAGAGAGGTGTTTTCTTTTTTTGATCTTTTTTTTTTTTGCATAGCCTGATGAATATGAAAATATGTTTAGAAGAATTGCACAACTATATTAAATTGTTTGCTGTCTTGGGGAGGGGGAAGAGAGGTAGAGAGAGAAAAAAATTGGAACATGAGGTTTTGCAAAAGTGAATGTTGAAAATTATCTTTGCCTGTATTTAGAAAAATAAAATACTATTAAAGATTTTATTATAAGCCAACTTTTACAACATAATCCCTAAATATTCATTATTAAGTTACTGAGTCCAGTGATTAGGGTAGCTAGATGGTAAAGCAGATAGAGCACAAAACTTGGAATCTGAAAGACCTGCATTCAAACCCAGCCTCAGACACTATTTGTGTGACCCAAGATGAATCACTTAATTATCTGCCTCAGTTTCCTCATCTGTAAAATAGGTACGATAATGATGTCATCATCAAATGAGTTAACATTTGTAAAGCACTTTGCAAACTTTAAAAGCACTACATAAATGATTTGTGACACAATGCAGAGAGTGTTGGAGCTGAAATCAGGAAGACCAAAGTTTAAATCTGGCCTCAGATACTTACTAGCTGTGTGACCTTGTGCAAGTCGTTTAACCCTGTTTACCTTAGTTCCTCATCTGTAAAATGAGCTGGAGAAAGAAATGGCAAGCCAATACACTATCTTTGCCAAGAAACCCCTAAATGAGGTCACAACATTAGATATGATTGAAATGACTAAACCAAATAATGTCAACATTAAATAAGTGAATATATGTAAAACATTTTACTAACTTTAAAGCACTATGGAAATGTTAAATGTTATTATTAGGCATTTCACTGCCTCATAAGGTAGTCTATTCCAGCTATATATTTTTTCCTTAATAATTTTCCTAATAACTTTGTTTTTAGGTCACATTCATGTATCTACATATATGTGTGTATAAATATACGTACATATATATTTCCTTTCTCTCCCCCAGAAAACCATACCTTTTAACATAGAAAGAAAGAAAAAACAAAGAGAAAAAAAATTACCAAGTAAAGAATAAGTAAATTATCTTGTGTTTAAAAATTGTCTGAAAGAACAGGGGGAGAAACACACAGAGAGAGACAGAGACAGAAAGATACACACACACACACACATATATATATATATATATATAGAGAGAGAGAGAGAGAGAGAGAGAGAGAGGAGAGGGGAGGGGGCAGGGGAGAGCAGGGGAGGGGAGGAGAATGACCTAATGACCTGTGGGATAATGCAAAAAACATCCCCCAAACCAAACCTATTACCAAGAAATAAAAAAGGTACACAAGAGGATAAAAAGGTTAAGTGGAGTTTTTTATAATAGGAAAATTGAAGTTCGAAGGGAATAACTGAAGCATCATGTACTAAATAACCAACTCTTCACAAATAAATTCATGTATTTTGGGGGACCAAACTGCAGATTGTTAGGTACAAAAATGGGGAGAAGGGAGCTGGAATAGAAAGAGAAATAGATCATGTTCCCTTATCAAGCCTGGCAAGGACTGCAGAAGAATGGGCAAAGAGTCATGGGGAATGATTGAATTTGGAGACACAAAAGAGTGGTGAGGTTTCATCCCAACAGGTTGTCTCAAATACTTCCTAACTTCTCAATTTACTCGATTCCCCATAATTTACTCTTTCAATTCACTTTACCTACATGTAGAGATGGTCATATCCTTAAACTTGTCAGTGCCCAAAAGTGTTCTACTTCTATGTTCACAAACTCTGAGATTTATTTATTTGATCATAGTCTTTCTAGTATTTCATCTTATGCTTTATGTTCCTTAACACTTTATCTTCATGGTGACCTCCATTTTCTCAATCCTTTTCTAAGATTCTCCAAGTCATTATTAATCAGAGAAATGCAAATTAAGACAACTCTAAGATACCACTACACACCTGTCAGATTGGCTAAGATGACAGGAAAAAATAATGATGATTGTTGGAGGGGATGCGGGAAAACTGGGACATTGATGCATTGTTGGTGGAGTTGTGAATGAATCCAACCATTCTGGAGAGTAGTTTGGAACTATGCTCAAAAAGTTATCAAACTGTGCATACCCTTTGATCCAGCAGTGTTACTACTGGGCTTATATCCCAAAGAGATACTAAAGAAGAGAAAGGGTCCTGCATGTGCACGAATGTTTGTGGCAGCCCTTTTTGTAGTGGCCAGAAACTGGAAACTGAGTGGCTGCCCATCAGTTGGAGAATGGCTGAATAAACTGTGGTATATGAATATTATGGAATATTATTATTTTGTAAGAAATGACCAACAGGATGATTTCAGAAGGGCCTGGAGAGACTTACACGAACTGATGCTGAGTGAAATGAGCAGGACCAGGAGATCATTATATACTTCAACAACAATACTATATGATGACCAGTTCTGATTTACACGAACTGATGCTGAGTGAAGATCAACCAAATCATTTCCAATGGAGCAGTAATGAACTGAACCAGCTACGCCCAGAGAAAGAACTCTGGGAGATGACTAAAAACCATTACATTGAATTCCCATTCCCTATATTCATGCCCACCTGCATTTTGGATTTCCTTCACAAGCTAATTGTACAATATTTCAGAGTCTGATTCTTTTTGTACAGCAAAATAACAATTTGGTCATGTATACTTATTGTGTATCTAATTTATATTTTAATATATTTAACATCTACTGGTCATCCTGCCATCTGGGGGAGAGGGTGGGGGGGTTAAGAGGTGAAAAATTGGAACAAGAGGCTTGGCAATTGTTAATGCTGCAAAGTTACTCATACATATATCCTGTAAATAAAAGGCTATTAAATTTTTTAAAAAATCCTTTTCTAGCACTTCTGTTATAGTTCTTGGTGAACCAACTCACTTCTACACTATTGTCTATACTACACACACACACACACACACACACACACAGAGAGAGAGAGAGAGAGAGAGAGAGAGAGAAAGAGAGAGAGAGAGAGGAGAGAAAGAGAAAGAAATTGTTTAAATCTCTGTTGCCAGTCACACCTTGCCAAACCCCAACCCTAAATCAATTCTTCTTAACAACTATTTCCTCTACTCCTACCCACATACTATTAAGTGGAACTCAGAAATACTATACATGGTTTATAAAGACAATATTTTTAAAAAGGAATCAAGACAGGGTACAGAAGCAAAAGGCAGATTTAAATAAAGACTTCATAATGAAATCCTAAACAAATGGGTTATAGAAACAGTAACTTTGTGAAAGATTGTGATAATGATGAGACAACACACTAGAAATTTCTGAAATGCAGCTAAGACATTTAAGGGAAAGTTATATCCCAAAAAACCATCAGTAGCAAAATAGAAAAAGCAAATGAATATGCAATTTGAAAAATTACAAAATTAGGAAATGAGCCAACTCAAAGTACAAAGAAAATCTATAGAAACAGGAGAATCAAAAGAGATTGCTGAAGTGATAAATACAGTAAAAAACTGGTTGTTTGAAAAGACTAGAAATTTTTCTGTAAAAAAACCCTATTTTATTTTGAGCTTAATCAACATTAAATGAAATGGGTTTAGCACAATATCTAACTTATGGTACATAATAAATGGTTGGGTTTTTTTCCCTTTCTTGCTATCTTATCCTTAACCCCCTCTCCTTCCATTCCTATTCCATTCCTATTATTGGACAGCTTTGAAAAAAAAAAAAAAAGGCCCTTGTAACATATTCAGAATTAAAAAAAAAAATTCTTATATTGGTTGTGTCTGAAAAAAAAATTGTCTAGCTTATTCTGCACCTTAACTATCGCTTCTCTCTCAAGAGATGGGTAGAATGCTTATTATCAATACTTTAGAATAGACATTGCATTGATCAGAGTTCTTAAGCCTTTCAAAATTGCTTTTCTTTGTAACATTATTGTACAAATCTTGCTAATGCTCATTGCACACTGCATCAGTCCAAAAGTATTCCCAAGTTTCTCTAAGACTATCCCTTTTGTAATTTCATGCAGCACAGTAACATCTCACTACATCCATATACCTTAATTTGTTTAGCAATTCCCCTAAAGATAACAACCTCTCCAACCCAGTTTAAATTTTTTTTTGCCACCACATAAGGAGAAAACTAGCAAAATTTAGGCAGTTGTATTAAAAAAAAGAGAAAGTAGAAAAGAAAATTAAACAAATAAAAAGGAACATGATGAAATAACAACAAGAATAAAAGAAGCAAAAAGAATAACCAGAACCTACTATATGCAATTATGTGCAAACAAAGCTGAAAATTCAAGTGAAATGAGAATTTTTTACAAAAAACTATAAGCTACCTAAATTAATAGAACATGAAATGAGCTCTTATATGAGCTCCAAATAATTCAATTTCCAAAACTGAATTACACTATCTATAAAAAGAGGGAGTGAGAGATACCAGTTTTAGATAGATTTTCATGAGAATGCTATGAAAAAATTTTAAGAATAATTAATATTATACTATACAAAGTGTTCTCAAAAATTGGAAAAGAACATGTTTTGAAAACACACTGACATGCTGGGATTTGTAGTTCAGAAGAAAAAATTTTTTCTCTTAGCCTTGATGGTGATTTGGAATTATCATATTTTTTAGACCAGAAGGCAGACTTTAGTCATAACCAAGAGTTTTAAAGGGACACACAGTCTGTCAGAGATTTAAAAGAAGCAGCAGGGAGTGCAAGAGCTGGACAGCAGCAACAGCACTGGAAGGAGGAGGAAGAGGGGGAAGGGGGGAAAGGGAAAACATCTGCAGTCTTGAAGAGGATTAATGAAATAAATTGTTAAGAACTGATAGAACAGGGATGTTTAGGTGAGATTCTACTTTCCTTCTTCCAAAGGGAAGAAAAGAGAAGAAAAAGAATTCCTTCTGCAGAATCATTCATCTGTCTTTTACAAAGACTCTGAACCCAAACTTGTATTTTGAGATTAATAAAACCCTAATACCTAAACTGAGTAAAGATAAAGCAAAGAAGTACAATTTTAGAACAATATTGATAATGACTATGGATTCAAATTTGCAAAAACTGAAATGGAGAAACTCAAAATAGTAATGAGCAGTAGCAGATTCAGGAGAGATCAAGATGGACCATTAGGACCTGTAAAAACCTAGGAACAGTATATTCAAATTGAAACTATGGATCATACCTCTCCAAGAACTGACTTACTTGGAATCTTTGGCAATAAACTTAATCTCTGTAACTTCAGTTTCTTCATTGTAAGACAAAGGGACAGACTAAATAGTCTCTAATGTCTCTTATAAATCTATAATCTTGTTCCCCCCTACAACCTCAGTTTGCCTCAGTTTCCCCAACTGTAAATGGGGATAATAATGGCACCTACTTTTCAGGATTGTTATGAGTTTCAAATGAAATAGTGTTTGTAAAAAATAATATCAGGCACATAGTAGGCAGTATGCTTATTTTCTTCCCTCCCTCCATACTATCCTGGTGACTACCCTGGTCCAGAGAAAACTGAACATAATTCAGTTTGCCAATATCCCTAGTAAAATGAAATGCTTAGAACTGAACAGATTACTCCAGATAATATCTGACTAGTGCCAAGTACATGGCACTCTTCCCTCCCTTATTTTGGAACTAAAATCTTTATTATTATACCCCAAAGTAGCTAATCTCAGTAGAGATCACACTGTTCTGTCATCAAATAAAACCTTCCAGTCTCTTTGACGTAAAATGCTGTCTAGCCATATCTCTTTGATATAGTACTTGTGTAATGAATTGACTTTATGTGAACTAAAGTGCAGAAATGTACATTTAAGCACTATTAGGTTTCCTCTTGGGATAGTCCACAGCATTCTGCCCTGCTGAGATCTTGTTCAGATCCTTATTAAATTTTTGATTGAAAGAATCAACAATGTTTAACTCAGAGAAGATAAAACAGTGAGTATAAGAGGGTAGATTGTGGTCAAAGTATCTGACAGGCAGTTATGTGGGAAAAATTAGACTTGTTCTGACTGGCTCTGTAATAATATACAGAAGTTAGAGAAAGGCTTGATTTAAGGGAAAAATCTTTGACAAGTCACTGAAACTCTCTGAACTTCAGTTTCCTAATTTATAAAATGGGGTTAATCATAACTATCACCTGCCTCTCCCTGGCTTGTTGTTATAAAAATACTTTGTAAATCTAAAGTGCCATATAAATGTGAGTTATTATCTAACCCAGTCTTAAGCTTATTGAAGTCTGGTTTCTTTACCCTATTCTATGCAAACTTTTTTTTCTTTTTTTTTTTTTAATTTTTAATTTTATAGCTTTTTATTTACAAGTTATATGCATGGGTACTTTTACAGCATTGACAATTGCCAAACCTTTTGTTCCAATGCAAACTTTTTTTTTTCCCAAAGAGATTGCTAATGTTTTAATGATTAAACTTTAATTAGACATATTCAAAATTGGAATGAGCTGACACAGGAGATAGTAGATTGACCCTCAGTGAAGAACTTGAAATCAACACTGAATGACCAGCACTGAATTTTTTTATTATAGAAAGGGGATTCTTTTCTGGTATGAGTTAGGGTAATCTTTGGGGCTTCTTCCAATTTCAGTTATGACTGGGGCTCTGTAATGTCTTCTCTGTTTTGTTCTGTTGGGGAAATGAGATCATATATGGACAAGGTATTGTGTAAATGCAAGATATTATTGTTATTGTACAGATAGTTATATGATATAAAGGACAGAGCACTGGAAAGATGTCAGGAGCTCCCAAGTTAAAATCTAGTTTTGAACACTGATGAAATTTGTGGTCTTTTAGTCACTTTGTGCCTCACTTTCCTTCTTTGTAAAAGACAGACTTTAGCCCTGAAGTCAGGAGGACATGAGTTCAAATCTGACCTCAGATACTTAAAACTTTCTAGCTGTATGACCCTGGGCAAATCACTTACCCCAATTGCCTCAGCCAAAAAAAAAAGACAGATGATAGTGTATTATCTACTTTCCGATGATTATTGTGAGGATAAATTGAAATAATATTTATAAAGCACTTTTCAAACCTTAAAATGCTATATATAAATGCTAGCTAATAATAATGATGATGATTTTGTTGTTTAATCATTTTCAGTCATTTCTGACTCTTCATGACTCCATTTGGGGTTTTCTTGGCAAAGATACTAAAGTGGTTTGCCATTTTCTTCTCCATGTTACAAATGAGGAACTGAAGCAAACAGGGTAAAGTGACCTGCCCTCTACACAAACCTAGTAAGTTTATGAGTCTGGATTTGAAATAGGAAGATGACTCCAAGATGACTACTTCATCACTTAGCATCATCTTCACCATTATCACCACCATCATTATCATAATCTGGTTTTTGTTTTTAATGAGCACTTCTCTAATCATACGGGGATAGATAGCTATGGAACCAACAGCTATGAAGAAAGCCATAGAGACACTCTCCTTAGCTATTTAATTTTAGCTTCCTTTTTCCAGTTCAGTGGGACCCACCATCTGTCTACCCCCTGTTCTCCATCTGCTTGGTGGCTGGTCTTACCACTATCAGAGTAAATCAGACTGAATGAAACTCTAATAGACCTTAACACAGTCAATGAGCACTGGGATCAAGGGGTTGAAAAAAAAGGCAAAACATTCTATAAATCAAGTAAGCAAACAACAAGCATTTATTTAAGACGCACTCTGGCTCAATATTGTGCTTGGCACTTAGAGATACAAAGATGAAAAACAGACTATCCCTGATTGAAAGAACATGAGCTCTAATGGGGGAAAGAAGATGGGTACATATGAGTAATTTTGAGAAGGAAGAAGCCAATGGAATTCAAAAAGTTCTATAGCCAACATCCACTTTCCTTTACTTCTCATCATTCTATATATAATAATAATAAAACTAACATATAGCACTTTAAGATTTTCAAAGCAATTTTATATAATAATCATTTCATTCTCACAATAACTTTGTGATGTAAGGTGCTATTGTTATTCTCATTTTATAGATATGGAAACCAAAACTGAGAAATTTGTGTCCAGGCTTACACAGCAAGATGATGGAAGAAGCTCTGACCTTGTGATCAGAAGGGCTGGATCGAATCTCTACCTCTGACATTGAACAGTTGTATGACCCTTGGGAAGTTACTGAAACTCTCTGAATCTCAGTTTCCCCACCTGTAAAATGGGAATTTTAATGACTATACTATGTCTTCCTGGTTTATTGCCATATTAATATTTTGTAAGCCCTAGTCATGAGTTTTTATAATCTAATGAAATCTTTAGTTTATTGATGCCTGCTTCTTTCCCGTCGTTCTATGGAAATTATTTCCCCACAGGGTATCATTAATGTTCTGATGACCACATTCAATGGCACTTTCTTAAGCTTGCTTCTCCCTGTCCCATATTTCGCTTTTGGTACCATGGTCTGTTCCCATACTCTTAGTTTCCATGATACTTCTTGGTTCTATTTCTCCTCTGACCATTCTAACTCTTCTCCTGCCTTTGTTGGCGATTTCCCCTTCAGCCCCTTTACTCTGAGAATTTCCTAAGATTTTGTCTCTCCATTTTAGGGAAGAATAATGCTACAGGGGAGAAAATTTCAGTAAATAACCAAATTCTGGGCTGAGTTTGCCATATTCTTAACCTGAAGAAAGCTGGTCTATGTTAGTGGGTATGACTAAAAACATCCCTGACAGGCTATTGAAAATGGATTGAAGAACAGTGTTTTAGTTGAGGGGTTGGGAGGGTATTGAACAGTCTGCAAACTTGATATCAGTCAGCAGTGCAATGTGGAGGCCAAAAAGCAAAAGAGAACTTGGACTGCCTTAACAGAGACATAGCTTCCAAGAAGGGAAATTAGTTCCTCTATACTGTGTCCTGCTCAAGCTACATGTAGAATAGAATACTGTGTCCATTTCTGGGATGCTACAGTTTAAAAACACTGAAAGGCTAGAGGGAGCCCAGAGGAGGGCTACCAAAATGGAAAAGAATTTTGAGCACTAGTAGAATGACTTGGAGATATTTACAGAGGTGAGAAAACTTGAAGGGTCAGAGGAACTGGATTCAAATATTTAAAGGGCTGCCACATGGAGGAAGAAGTAGTCTTTGTGTGCTTTGACCCCAGAAGAGAGAACTTAGAGTAACAGAGGAGGTTATAAAGAGATATGTTTGAGGAGGAATACTGATAACCAGAGCTAACCAAAAAAGGGAGATGGGCTGTCTTGGGAGGTGATGAGCTCTCTGTCATGGAAAATCTTTGAGCAGAGGCTGGATAATAACTTAGGTGTGCAATCAGGGGGATTCTTTTACAACATATGTTTACTAAGTGGCTGCTGAGGCCCCTTCCAGCTCTAAATTTTGTGATTCTATAAGTCCAGATGGCCCAGAGCTAATATTCTCTGGCTTTGTAGGATTTGAGTAACAGGGTAGTACAGTGAATAGAGGATGAAGCCTGAAATGGCAAACCACTGAACAGCAATAAATAATCATTCTCTATAAATGGAGATAAAAACATATCTCTAAATAAATATACATGTATGTGTATTCTGAGCCTATGTAAAGATAGTGTAGTTAACAGTCTGGAGAGGACTAGACTAGTTCCTTGGTTTCCAACCCTGTTCCCCAAAATTGGCCCCAGTGCAGTGGGTGTGGTGAGCTGTAATCAGATTCATCTGGTTAGCCATGTTTTCCTGTCCAAAATTTGGAATGCATGTTCTGATAATGGGTTTGTCAAATTTTCTCCTGATGTGTCATATTGATCAGGATAATTGGCCAGTCTTTTATATTAGTGCACCCAGCACTATATTAAAAGGTTTTAAAATCAGAAATATTGCCATGTCATTATTTCCATCCTGTACAAAGCACATAGAAGGTTCATAGTTAACAGATATACACAATACAAGCTGGTATGTGTGTATTTTCACCAAGTTATTATTACATCTCTTCAGCCTATGTTCTCCTAAGAATCATAGAAGGAAAGATTTTAAAGCTAGAAAGGACCTTAATGACTGCCTTGTCCAACCCTCTTATTTTATAGATAAGGAGAGACTTTGGGGAGATTAAATGATAATGTCAGGAGCAAGATTTGAACCGCAGTCTTCTGATTTCTGAAACAATGCTTTTTTTCTATTGTATCATACTCCTATCTTTGTGACATGTAAATATTTATTACAACACAGATTTAATAGAGCACAGATATAATTTGGAATGGCTGCTGGAGTGGAATTGGAAGAAAGTTTGTGGGGCCATTTGTGGGAGTGGGAAAAAAGAAACCTATTTGGATCAAGGAGATACTCCAGGGAGGATCTTTTTAAAGATTCCTGATGCCCTATACCCCATAATCTATAGAAATGTGGTTAATCAGGTTTCTCCACTTCCTAGCAAGGTTGCACAGACTGAAAATAGTTTCTCCATACTGCCTGAAACCCATACCAGAATTCTCTTTAGAGCACATAAAAACACCACTTTGAAATCTCAATAAGCAGAGATTCATGTTGGTTAATCTAACTCTTTTTTGAATGTCAAATTTCCCTACAATGCTTCAGCATTATGGCAATTAGAGAGTAGTGGAAGAGGTGGGTTTGAGATCACTCAAATAATAGTGAATCGGTTTTATAAAGGGAATGTTGTCCAGGAATACAGGGCAAAGGTGCCCTATCTTCTCTAGTACCACCAAACACCTGCTTGAAACTTGTCAAAACTCCAATATAATTTGCATGGCGTTGGCTTTAGCTGCTTGGAGCATAATGAGAGTTGAAAGAAAATTTCTAAGTATCTAATAAACATGAGGGACATCCTGAAGGGAATCTATATTTAGCTAATACCTGTGGCCAGTGGTGTTTTGATAAACATTTAGTAACCCAGATCTCCAAAATATGTACAAATGATATAAATTGCTTAAATTGGATCTATATTATTTTCTTCATTACTTTTTTTGGGGGAAGGGGAGAGGTAGGGAAGCAATGAAAGTTAAATAACTTCCTTAGAGTCTCACAGCTAGTAAGTATATTAGGCCAGATTTAAACTCGGATTCTCCTTACTCCAAAGCTATGTGACATTTATTGTGCCACCTAGCTGTCCCTCTCCATTACTTTCTTAAATCTAGATGATCAACAGAATAATTAATGAAGCCCTGATTTGCGGAATTTGCCAATTTTCCAAGATGTAAATACTCACCCTGAAAATTTAAAAATCCATTCTTTGGCTTCAGCACACCACTGTCTGTGTGGGGCACTTTTCTGGCTTGATAGGGTTTATCTGTGAGCTATACTCGTAAAAATGAGTAGGAAAATGTGTTGATTAGAGCTGGTTATTTGTGAGGATACATCATCTCACAAAATATTTCTAATACTTTAAGGAAGAAAGAGCACCAGCTAAAGATAGGTCAACCAATAGTCAAAATGCTAAGAAAAGCTATGAAACCCAGCAGGAAATGGAAACAGCATCTTTGAGGAGACACCTACAGATGTAGAGTAGAACAGCAATGAGCTAGCTGGTTACTGAAAGTAGGATTCCTATTTGCCATGTATGGAGTGTTAAGGGATGGCTAGCCTCTCTGGTGTGAAGGTTTGCCAAGCACTTTTCATGGCTGCTCATCCATCTTTGGTGTCCATCTGGCACTTAACTCTCAACTGTTGCTCCAAGAAGTTGTAGCATGGGCAGTAGCTGTATCTCCGTATAACTGTCTTGGCAGATTCAGGGAAGTTAACAGACCTCAAATACATTAGTGAGTCAGGGGCTGTCTACCACAAGTGTGTGAAGACTTCTGGCGGAATGGATGGATGAGAACAATTTATTCCATTAGCCATGAAGGCAGGTGAAATAGAAGCACTTAGAGCTTAGTCAGACATCGATGATGCTTATGGGGTCATTCACTGTATCAGTTCATGTAAGTCTTTCCAGATTTTTTTGAGCAACTTTTCTAAAGGATCATACTGCTCACCTCCTGATATGAAGAAAAGGCAAGAAAAAATCATCTGCTTCACCCATTGCTGGCCTGCTTACTGCAGCAGCTGGAGAGTCTACCCTGTGGTCAAAATACCTAAAAAAGTACAAAAATTTTTGTAACAATGATTCCACTCATCACTAGTACATGAAATGCATGAACGTATGGGCAAAATGAAATCCAGTATACCTGAAAGACAATCAGCTCTTGTTTCAAGAGAATTCAGCAGGTATCAGATCCAAATAGCATACCTGAGTGAAGAGTGAGAGTGACAAAGGCAATGTGTGGTACAGAGTGCTAGACCAATCATAGACTTATGCTCTCCAATTTTAAACATTCACATTCAACAAAAGTGGTGGCCCCAAGGCAAGATGACTGTCAGAAAGCTCAAAGTCAACAGATGATAGTTCCTTCCTAAGGGAATGTTGACCCAGAAAGCAAAGTCAGTACACAGTTGGCAATAATAGAGCAGAAAAGGAATGAATAGCTTTTAGATACTTGGTATACAACATTATATTTGTTCTTCTGAGCCAGAACACTTTCAATCATCAGAGCTGATTTGTTGAAAATAATGCAGAAATTCAGAAGCTGCTAAACAAAAAACAAGAACTCCACAGGGTTTACCAGCAGAACAGTTTGTCAGTCTCTAAGAAGACAGTATTTAGCTCCATCAAAAGTAAAGTGCAAATGAAGCTTAGAGAGATCCAGGATTTTTGGCTCAATAAGAAGTTTTACACTGAGTACAAGAATCCAAAGCACTTCTACAATGCCCTGAAGATTATTTATGGGCCAGAAGGGCTAAATCAAATACTTAGGGTTAATGGAGCCTGATCAGTGATAAGTGATAAGGACATGATCTTGGAGAGAGAGGCTGAATATTTCCATAGTGTTTTAAACAGACCATCACCAACCAATGCTGAAGGCACTACTCATATACCTTAGGTTGAAATCAATGCTTCTCTAGCTAAACTCACAACTGAAGAAGAGGTATTGAATGCCAGTAGTCTTCTCTCATGTAGCAAAGCAACTGGTACTGATTCAATCAGAGATTTACAAGATAGAATCCATTGCTTATACAATAGCTGACTGAAGTTTTCTGAGTTATATGACAAGAGATTATCCCCCAGGAGTTCAAGGATGCTTCCATTGTTCATCTTTATAAAAGTAAAGAAAACAGGTTATCCTGTGAAAATTACAAGGTCTCCTTCTTAATTATTATTGACAAGATTCTGGCCAGTTCTCCTTAATTGGCTGATCTTCACCTGCAAAATGATCATTTATCCAAAAATCAATGTGACTTTAGAAAAAATCAGGAAATGATTGATATGATATTTGTTTCCCAACAACTTCAGGAGAACTCTAGGACCAGAGCAGAGGTCTGTATATGTTTGTCAACATGACCGATGTCTTTAATATTGTCAGTCATGAAGATTTGTAGATCATGATGAAATTTAGTTGCTAAGAGTAGTTCATTAGAATTATACACCAATTTCATAAGATCTTACTTAAAGAGATTCTATATAAAAGATGATGTTCTCATGCTTTCCCAGTCACCAACAGACTGAAGAAGGATTACATCTTTGCTTCCTTGTTTTGTAGCATCATGTTTTCCATGATGTGGTCAGATATATTCAATGAGGATGAAAATGGCATCAAGGATCAGCTACCACACAGATGATGAATAATTTAACTCGAACAGGCTACAAGCCAAGACCAAATTGGAGGAAAAGTTGGTGTTTTGGTGCACTCAGTGCAGCCTTAGGATAAGATGCAATATAGAGCATGGATCAAATGTTTGCTTCTTGTGCTAATTTGGCCTGACAATACCAAGAAAACAGATACATACGTGGAACTATTGGTTACAGCCAATGGACAGACTTTGAATGATGTGGATAAATTCACTTACTTTGACAGTATACTTTCCAGAGAACTTCACATAGATAAGGAGGTTGATGCATACATTGCCAGAGTAAACTTAGCATTTGGGAGACTCTGAAAGAAAGTGAGGGAGAGAGGAGGTTTTAGACTGCAGACCAAGTTGAAGATCTATAGAACTGTTATGCTGACTCCATTGTTGTATGGGTATAAAGCTTGGAACAATATACCAGTGCCATATCAGAAAATTGAACCACTTCCATTTGAATTGTCTTAGGAAGATTTGGAAAATTACCTTTCAAGATAAGGTAATGAACGCTGAGGTCCTCTCTCTTCCACTGAACTGCCAAGAAGTTCGATCTCTGTTGCAGAGAGCACAACTCTGATGAGCTGGCCACATTGTTCAAATACCAAACTTAGGTTTGCCTGAAAGACTCTTTTATGGAGAGCTGACCCAAGGCAAGCACTCACATGGAGGTCAGAAAAGTTATACCAGAACACTCTCAAAGTCTCTCAGAAGAACTTTGGAAATGATTGTATGACATGGGAGACACTGGTAAAGGACCATCCATCATAGCACACCCACATCAAAGAAGGTTCTATACTCTATGGGCAAAAGAGAATCACAAAAACACAAAGGAAAAGTGGGAGGGACAAATCTAGAAACATCACTGTTCCAACTGTTGAAATGAACAGCACAGTCTCTGAGCTTGTATTGGACTGATCAGTTTGAACACATTGTATTTTGACTCCAATAATGTGATGTCACTGGTTTCTCTTCAAGTGCAAACACCTGCTGGATGCAACACTAGGATTTCAAGTTCATGGTAATCAATGGGAAATTCTATACCTTTGTGTATGTATGTGGTAATAGGGGGAAGGACATTGTAGAAGGACAATTTACACTCTGACACTTCAGGCTCCTTCATCCATTCATGTCTTCTACTACCAGGTCAGTTCCCCACTGGTCTCATCTGGGCTTGTGCTATGGAATTTTTTTTCCTGCTGCCAGTAAAGGCTAAAAGGTCACTGAGTTCCCCTTTTCCATGTTACGTCCACCAGAGACTGAAGGATGTTTCAAAAAGTAGGAATTGAGTCTTTCCCCTTTGTTTCTCACTGGTTCAGCTAATCAGTGCTGTCTGATTCGTGATGACTCCCTCTGGGGTTTTCTTGGCAAAGATACTGGAATGGTTTGCATCTCCTTCTCCAGACAAGTCGGGTTAAGTAACTTGTTCAGGGTCACACAGTTAATGACTGTCTGAGGCCACATTTGAACTTAGGGAGATAATTCTTCCTAACTCCAGGCTCGGGACTCTATCCATTGTTGCCACAAAGTTGTCTCCGCTTATTAGTATTTGACTTTTGTGGTATCTTTTAGTACAGCATGGTCAGCCAAGTGTGTTTAGGGAAGAACTTTTCTCCTATTTATTATTTTTCACATATTCTTAAGCCATCTAGGTGATGTGATACATTAGCTATCTGTGCCTGGGAAAGTCACTTAAACCTGTTTGCTTCTGTTTCCTCTTCTGTTAAAGGATCTGGAGAAAGAAATAGCAAACCACTTCATCCTCTTTGCCAAGAAAGCCCCAAATGTGGTCACACAGAGGATCAAACACGAATGAAATGAATGAACAATAACATTCATGCATACATCCAACTCTTCTCATCGCAGTATATAGTGATCTTGGAAAATAAACAATATACCAATAGCAATGCCTCTTCAATCCCCTACATACATGTATGTTTTCTTCCTCCTCTTCTTCTTTTCCTTCTCCTCCTCCTTTTCTTCTCCTCCTCCTCCTCTTTTTCTCTTCCTCATCCTTTTCCTCTCCTTCTCTTCTTCTTTCTTTTCTTCTCCTTTCCTCCTCCTCTTCTTCCTCTTTTTCTTCTTTGTTTTCCTCTCCTCCTTTTCTTCACTTTTCTTCTTCCTCTCCTCCTCCTCTTCTTCCTCTTTCTCTTCCTCCTCCTTTTCTTCTTCTTGTTGTTCTTCTTCCTGGTTTTCTTCTTCTTCCTCTTCCTCTTCTTCTCCTTCTCCTTATTCTTTCTTCTTCTTCTTCCAGTGTAAGCAACCAACAAGGCAAAGGTGATGAGGATTGGCCTTATATGGTGATAATATATTATGGAAAGTGTCTAGATTTGGAGTCTTAAAAGGAGATAAATTCAAATCTCAGGTTTCTATGTGACCTTGGACAAATCATTTGACCTCTTTTGATGCCATCTGTAAAATGAGGGGATTGGACTAGATAACCCCTATGGTCTTTTCCAGCACTATTTATGATCCCATGATCCCTAGAAAGGAGAATGACTATTGCCATCCTCTGGGAACTGAGAATGGTAGGTAAGGTGCAGAATAGAAAACTAGAGGAGCAGGTATCCCATGCCATCAGATGCTAGGTTCTCTTCCATTGCAGGAAAATGGTGGAGAGTCCAGTGGGAAACAACAGTGGGGGGAGTAGAGAAAAGAGACATCTGCTGGTAAATAAGAAGAACTGTGGGCCAAGCCACAAAGCAGAAAGCATAAAACACCGCCAACCAAGCACACCATGGAGGATGGTCCCTATGTGTCCCTCCCTTGCTGGAGCTTTTAACACAGGATTACATGTGTTCATTCTTTGGGCCTGGTGAAGTGTGTGCTTGCAAAGGGAACTGACATTAATACATGAAGCTGTACCAGAGAGAAAATTCCCAGACTATCTAGGTAGAAACAATGAATCTCTGATATGATAAACTGATCTCCCCAAATATGCTTGGGAACTTTTATGGCTAGTTAGAGTTTCTGACACAAGGTTTGCAATATAATCCTCGTGCTACATGGTAATTAGGTCTAAAAAGTTATAATTTGGATTTCTTTGGCATAGCTATAGTTTATAAGTAGCTAGGTAGCATAGTAGATAAATATTAGACCTAAACTCAGGAAGACCTGAATTTGAATCCAATAATACATATATATACATATATATATATATTTATATATTATATATATAAAATTATGTCTAATGGTAGCCATGGGGGGAGGGACAGAAAAACCCCCAGAAATTTACACGATAATTTTATTATATATTTAAAAGGAATAGTAAATTGTACATAATAGATGTGCAGTTTCCTGTGTGATCTTTATTATACTGTTATAGAAATGATTCTTTTCTTCCATAAATTAAAAATAAAATAAACAACATTTTTTAAAAACATTTAGTCTTACACATTTACCAGTTCTGTAACCCAGAATAAGCTATATAATCTTACTGTGGCTTTTATTATCTTATCTCTGAAAAAGAAGATAACAATAGCACCTATTTCCCAGGCTAAAATAAGATACTATTTATAAATTGATTTGTAAACTTTAAAACACTATATAAATGCTAATTATTTTTATTATTTTTGTTATAGTCAAAGCAAATTTTTAGTTTTTATCTTCTCATTTTTTCTAAACTTATGTTAGTATCAATAGTTTTTATTCATTACATTAAAAGGCAACTAAGTCTTTCATTGCAGTTTTCAACAACTAGGGTTTCCATGCTGAGAGTTTGGGGGTGGAAAGATGAGACAATTTAGAGTTAAAAGAGGAAGGAGATAATCTGAGCAGAACTGAGGCACTTACATTCAGGTGAAGCAAGTTTCTCATCATGGATTGCAGTTATTGCACATGGTTCCATTTAATATTACTTTAAAGTTTATGGAAACGTTCCTCACAAGAATCTTGTGAGTTGGGTTTTGTAGCTGGATGTTTGTTTTATTGAGAGCTGTGATTTCATTGTTCTAGGAAACTTCCGCTCCAATGAGGACACTCCCTGGACCAATCTAGTTGAGGAACCATTTTGTAATTTATAGTTGCCTACTCTTAGAGAGTTAGCTAGGAGACTGAGAAACAAAATGACTTTGACTTATTCCACCATATATTTCAGAAGCAAGACTTGAACCCAGATTTTCCTGTCTCCAAATATTCTAATTTCTAATTAATATGCTAGGCTGTCTCTAAAGTCATGGGGCATTATTATTCCCACTACATGTATAATTCTCCCTTATGGGTATTTTTATCTGGCTTGTTTTGATATCTACTCAAAATCTTGCTCTGTGCTCCCATTTTCCCCATTCTGAATTCCCTTCCTCAACTCTTTAGTATTAATCATATCATATGCAGTACAGTAGAATTAAAAGAGTTAATTTATTTAAAATAGAAATTTAGGGTAGCTAGGAGGAAAGTACATAAAACAGTAAATATTCTCAACAGCTATTCATTATTCAAACCAAATTGCCTCTGAACTATGGATGAAAAAAATTACAAATCCATTTCTGTGCTGGTCCTGTATTGCATTGCTGTCACATCTAAGGAAACAAGAAGTGATAATTAGCACTCTGCCCAAAGAATGAGCATGAATGATTCTAGGGTCATCTGAGCCAACGTCTTTCCTTACTCTACCTGTGAATCTTTAGAATAATGTATTTGATCAAACTAGAAATTAGAGAAAGGGTAGATGGTAATGCAGTAGATAGAACATCAGGAGTAGAGTCAGGAAGACGAGTTCAAATCTGGCCTGAGACATATAATAACTATGTGACCCTAGGCAAGTCACTTAACCCTTTTTGCCTCAGTTTCCTCATTTGTAAAATGACCTGGAGAAGGAAATGGAAAACTACTCCAGTAACTTTGCCAAGAAAACCCCAATAGGGTCACAAAGGGTCAGACATGACTGAAATGACTAAATAGCATGACAATAGTTGATGCTTCAGGTGAAGAAGGGATTACGTTTTAAGGTCTGATAAGATGTAAAACCATATCAAGTCCAAAGTCAAACATCCGTATGTCATTGGGAAGAACAATTTTCAGTGTTTTCAACTGTTTCCACATCTCTGCCCAGGAGCAAAGCATTAATAGAAGGAGGAGGGGAGTTTCAGTGTTTGAAAACTCCAAAGGAATGGTATGTGGCACAGGGGAACTCCCAGCAGTTTTCATCTTTCATTCCTCCTTCAAACTTTCTCTTTCAATCTCTGTGCTTCTCATGTCCAGCTTCCACCATAATTTTCTAGATACTGTTCTTTTCTTTTACTGTAAGACAGTATTCTAGAGAATATGGTTTCCATAACTACAGCTTCATATCTTTATAGGAGACTGGTGATATCAAGCACTATATACCAGCCCTCCTTACAAATAAATAAAGAAATGAAACACAAAATTAACCAACCACACAGACAGCATCAAGGTTAGGACTGCAACTCAGGTCTTTTGGCTACAGAATCATAGGATCTCTCCAATAATGCAACAGTTTCTGTAGAATAATCCCTTCCTGTAGCCCCAGCTAAAATTCACCTAGTCTGAGGGAGGTGGGGAGGAAGAGAAGAAAAAGATGAACTGACGTGCACAGTAAATAGAGTGCTGGTCTGGATGTACAATCCAGAAGATTTGAATTTGAATACTGACTCAGTAGCTCAAACCAAACCTGGTTTCTTTTATCTGTAAAATGAGGACAATAACATTGTCTAACTCACAAGATTATTGTAAAGATCAAATAGGAAAATATATGTAAATACTTTGCAAACCCTAATGCACAATATAAATATTAGATATCACTACCATTCTTATTAATAATTATTATTTACAATAACTATTATTTACTAATAATGGATAATAATATGTTATTATCTATAATTGATTTTTACAAGAATTATTAATAATACAATCTTATGTACAATTTAATTTTAAGAACATTCTGATCTTACTGACCATCTAAAATTCGCCTGAGCCTCTGAAAGATAACCTTTAAGTTTTGAGGTTGTTGTTGTTTTTTTTTTTTAATAGGAGAGAAAACCTTCAATTCTACAAATAAGAAATGGAAAGTGTTTGAAAAAAAAAAAGCCTTAGAGAAAGTAGCACTTTAACAGGAGTAAATTTCTGCAGTTTGCTGATGAAATAAGATCTTAAAGGGTTTTGATTGGAGGAGGGAATAAAAACACTGAATTCTGAAGTGGAAAGCTATTAAAAGGAAAAGATCAGGAAAGAGAGGTTTGGCTAGATCCATAATTTCACATTCACATTTCACAATTTTGCTCCGGGCTATATCTCCATTCATCTTCATCTTTGCATAGACAAATCGAAACTGTGCACTGAAGCATTTTGTATCCAAGGTGGCAAAGTAAGTGTTTTCCTTTGCAGGAGCTATGCAAAAGAGCAAGTTCCAAGTACTCTTAATCTTGTTCATCAGTTTGGCTTGATGCAACCCCTCCCAGGCTTTTATGGGTTTCTACTCCCTTTCTCACATCCAGGACTCTTTTCAGCTTCCAACTCTTGTGGACGTCTTTCTCTTGGTTTTTTGGGGGTTTTTTGTTTGTTTTTTTGGGGGGGAGAATAAAAAGGTTTTTTAAAATCTCAAACACTTTAGGAACCAAGTCCTTTCCATCTTTTGTTTGCTTATTTCTGGTCTTTTTCTTAATTTTAGGCAGGTCTGCACTCATAGTGGGGCTTGCTATATGAGTCTCTGGTAAATTCCTCTGCTTTTCCAGATCTCAACTAGTTTCCACTTTTTCCCAGCCCTTTCTGTTGCCTGGACAGAGAGGCTGCTTCCTGATTTCAAACATTCCTCGCTTACGTGTCATGACTTTTTTGTCTATTCCTAGAAGTGGCCTTGCCTTGCCCATCCCTACCACCATCCTTTCCTTCCCATTCTCATCAAATCTGTCTTTGATCTTCAGTTATCCTAGAAATTGGTTTTTTTTTAATTCCTCACCCCCAAATGACTCCATCACTAACTTCTTTCCTTCTCTCTCCCAACATATACCCAGTTAAGAAATTTTGTCCTTGAGACCTTGTTTCCAGACCCAGAATATCATTGTCCTGTTACAATATTAGCTTTAATCAAAACATATATTTACACTGTGATTTTTTTTCCTGATTTCCAGATGGTAAAGTTGATTGATAATTGGAAGTGTCATTGGGGATCATCTAGCCCAGGGATTCTTATTTTTGTGTATCATGGATCCCTCTGGAAGTCTAGTGAGCTTAGGGACCCTCTCTCAGAATATGTTTAAATATATAAAATAAATACATAGGGTTGCAATTATTACAATGGAATATTGTTATAAAAAATGTTAAAAGAATAAAGTTCATGCACCCCAGGATAAGAATCCCTGGTCTAGTCTATTTTGACTAATTTTGATTAAAAATGAGTTTCCTCTCATTTTACAGATGAGAAAATTCACTGTTCAGAAATGAAGGACTTAGTTAAGGACCCCAGCCTATACAGATAAATCTTTTGAATGGGATTTTTTTTTTTTACTATAAGGGAAACTCTAATCATGTTTTCAGGAACTACTTCAAATATGTCACCAATTTATCTTGATAAAATTCTGGATGGCTATTAGGAGCTAATGGCTTTAACTCATCTGATCTAGAATATGAACTGGCCATCCATGGAATATGCTTAGTGGAGAAATGCTAAAGCCCAAATTAAATCAAACGTCTTTCTTAGCCAGAATGCTCTTGCAGCAGTAGCAATAACAGTTTGAATCCAAGTGATTGGTATTTACTGTCTCATGAATTACCCCCTATATTAACTCATGTAAATCTAGATGAGACTTAAATTTTTGGAACAAATAGATTAAATGTCATAAGAAGACAGAGGATGAGAATAAATGGCTCCCTTGATTTAAAATCTGAGGGTTATATTCACTGAAAAAGAAAGTCATTTTAACAGTTGAATGGAAATTAGGCCCAGAAGTGAAAAATATTTTGGTGTGGACAAAATGACTTTGTGTTCATTGAGATTATATTTTGATGATCATTATTTAACATTTAATGGGCTGGATTTCCTCCTTTTGGACGAAGTAGAGTGGAACATTTATCTTCTTATCCAGAGCATCAGGGAAGAAAGCTTCCCTGTCAAGTCATCTTTTCAGTCAGATTTAACTGGATAATTTAGCAAAGCCACTTACACACACACACACACACACACACACACACACACACACACACAGCTTTAAGGTCCTGAGAGTACTTCAAATTCATCTCCTTTGATTCCCCACAATAATTCTGTGAAGTAAGTGCTCTTAATATCTCCATTTTACAAGGGATGAAACAGACTTATTTTCTTTATGGTCATATTGCTAGTACACATTTTGGATGGGATTTGAATCCAAGCTTTCCTGATAAGGGAGAATAAGGATTGAGAAAGGATTGTTGTATGTGACAACTAAGAAATCACTGATAACTTTGGAGAGAGCAATTTGGGTGGAAAGATGAGATCAGAAGCTGGATTGTAAGAGATTAAGAGGTGAATGGAAGGAGAGAAAATAGAGGCATTTATTGTACATGGTCTTTTCAAAGAGTTTAGCCACAAAGGGCAAGAGGGAAATAGGATGATAATTAGCAAGAATGAAAGGATCAAATGAAAATGTTTTGAGGATGAGAATGACAAGGGAGGCTTGTAGGCAATAAGATAGTAGCCAGTAATCAGAGACTGAAAATAGTTGATAGAATCAGGATGATAAAGGGAGTAATGTTGGAGGAGACAGAATGAAATGGAATTGCTTGAACAAATAGAGGGGTTAACTTGGATAAGGCCACAATGTTTTGTGGGAGACAAGAGGTGAAGAAGAAATATCAGTGGAAGACACATTTGAATGATGTGAGATGAGGAAAAAGAGAGAAGAGAGAACTCAGAGGAAATAGCATCAATTTTCTTCTGTATTAGCAAGGATCATGACTGAGTGGAAGAGTAGAGAGGGAGGAGAAAGCATAGGAGATTTGAAGATGAATGGAAAGATTTGAGAAAACCACTGAAGAGAGTGGGATAGTTAGTTAATAAGGTTAATAATAGTGAGAGCTCCAGGTGAGGCTGTGAAACAAAATTTGTAGTGAATCCATTAAAAATGATTGTGTGATTTTCTAATCTGTATTCAGAAACATATTTTTAAGTTTACAGGCAGCAAATGGGAATGATTCAGGCCTGAAGTTTGGCAAGATGCAATTAGTGATGTGAGAGGCCAGAAACTCAGGGGAAGAGGACAGTGTGGAGTTGCACTGATTTCATAGTAGGTCAAGATGAGGAAAAGAGGAGAGAATGTCCAAGGGCAGGATAATTGGCCTGGGAAAAAAATGATGGGTCAAGGGATTAGTGGTTAAGATGTGATCAAAGAATAGAGCTTGATAGATGGGAGAGGTGGAAATCTAATAGGTTATGATCATGTCAGAGAATTTCAGAATTCTTGAATATGGAGGTGGTGTATTTGGGGATGATAGAGAAGTCAATGGTATGGCAATCTTTGTGCATGACTGATGTGGAGTAGAGGAATAAGTCATAGGAAGTGAGTGGGTTGAGGATTTGAGTACTTAGGGTGTTAAGAGTGTCAGTCAATATGTATGCTGAAGTCCCCTACTATCAATGAGTTGGGGAGGGAAGAAAAAATGTGAGCCAAGTACTGAACTCTTTGAGAAAGGAAGAGGAGTGATGTGGAGGTCTGTAGCAGAAAGATGTGGCTGACCCAGGGGTGATCTGATCAGCCTGAGTAAGACAGGGACAGAAAAGGAAAACGTTGATTGGGTGAGCAGTAGTCTACTGAGTTAATTCTGGTCTAAATGAGTGAGAGGCACTGAAGTTCAGTGAAAGGCTCAGCGAATTTGAAGAAAGGAGATGGGGAAGATTCTACAAGCAAGGCTTCAGCAATATGCAGACTAAGAATTACCAGAAAAGCTGAATAGTTTTCAGAGACGGAAGAACTAAAGACCAAATTGTCAACATTTGCTAGGTCATGGAGAAAGCAAGGAAGTTTCAGAAAAACATCTACTTCTGCTTTACCGATAATTGTGAGGCAAGTCCTCAAAGAGATGGGAGTACCAGATCATCTTACTTGTCTCTTGTGTATGTAGTCTAAGGAGCAATGATTAGAACTGAATATGGAACAATCAATTGGTTTAAGATTGGAAAAACAAGTACAGCAAAGCTGTATATTGTTATCTTATTCCTTTAATTTATATGCAGAGTATAACATGAAATGCCAGGCTGGATGAATCAAAAGCTGAAATCAAGGTTATCCAGAGAAATACCAACAAACTCAGATATGAAGATAATACCTCTCTGATGACAAAAAGTGAACTGGAATAGAGAAGCCTCTTGATGAAGGTAAAAAGCTGATTTGAAGCTTAACATTAAAAAAAAAAAAAAACCCTAAGATCTTGGCAAGTGATCCCAGTATCTTGACATATACAGAAGAAAGAAATTGAAACAGGGTCAGATTTTGTATTCTTGGACTCACAGATCACTGCAGATGGAGATTGCAGCCATGAAATTAAAAGATGCTCACTCCTTGGAAGGAAAGCTATGGCAAACCTGTACAGCATACTAAAAAGCACAGTTATCACTGTCCAAACAAAGGTCCATATAGTGAACGCTATGGTTTTTCCAATATGTTTGTGAATTGAACCAAAAGGAAATTTGAACAATGCAGAATTGATGCTTTTGGATTGTGATGCTGGAGAAGACTTTTGAAAGCCACAGCAAGTAGATCAATTCAGTCAATACTAAGATTAATTCAGGCTATTCACTGGAAGGTCAAATATTAAAATTAAAGCTTAAATATTTTCGCCATATAAAAAGAAAACAGGACCCATTGAAAAAGATCTTGTTGTTGGAAAAGATTGAAGGTAAAAGGAAAAGGGGGTGGTAGAGGATGAGATGGGTAGATAGTATCATGGAAATAATGGACATGAATTTGAACAGACTTTGGGAGATAGTGGAGAACAGAAGAGCCTAGTGTGCTTTGGTTCATGGGATAATAAAGAGTTCTCAACAATAACAAAAACACTCCTTTAAAGAAATGCAAGTTTTCTAGTTCTGGAATAAGAGATAGTGAAAAGCAACTTCAAATAGTGTGATCATTTACTGCCTCTAGCTTGCTGTATTGGGATAAATCACTTAACCTTGCTGAACTTCAGATTTCACATCTGTATGCCCCTGGAACAACTCCAGTAGTTTGGCACTTGTTGGTTGAAGGTTATTCCCAAGTGAGGTCAATTACTGTCATTTTCCAAGGTATTCTTTGGGTCCTCACTCTTAAAACTGTGTATAGCTTATGAGCTCCCACTGGTGAACTTACTTTTAATAGTCAGCTCATAGACACAGTCAACTCAAAGAAAAAACATTTAATAGAATGGGAGCATAAGAGCAGTAGCTATATAATACTCCCCTCAAAAATTTGGGGTACACCCTGGCACACAATGTCAGTGGAAAGAGTGAATACAAACTTGAGTACATTGGCAGTGGAATACTCATTGTCTCCAGCATTGCACAGATTCAATGTCCTTTCATTTCTCATGGTGGTCTTCAGGCTAGGGTCAGCATCCCTACTGAGTAGTTTGCTCAGCTGAGGTTCTCTTCACAACTTGATTCCTAACTGTGAGGTTGGCTCTCATAGTTGACTTTCTTCTCTGCAGCCAGTGGTCACATTATTTGGAGCTGCCTTTCACTGACTGTCGCTTATTCCAGCACTAGCAAGCTAGCATTTCTTTAAGGAAAATCGGGGAACTGGCAAATCTTCAGCCAGCCAATGGGAAAATAATCTAATCTCAACAGGTAAATTTTATTTTGTAAAGTAAAAAATTTTTGAGACTCAGCTTTGCTCTTAAAAAACATCAACATTTCAAAGTTTTGACTGGTATAAGGGCTGGGGGATAATTTTAATGGATAATGAGAGAAAACACACAAGTGGGAACTTAATGTCACTAGCAAATTACCCCTTAACTCCTCAGGGGTACTCCTAGAGAACCCTGAGAAGGAATTGCAACAACTCAAGCTATGGGGACCACACTCATCAGTGAAAGTTGGGATAAGGATCCTTAAAGCTAACGTGGGCTACACTAGCAGAGAACTTTGTATACAGTAGGTTTTTAATACATGAAATTCAATAATTAGTAAGCATTTTACAGATTTGCATTTATTTAATATTTTTGGATGAAAAAAGACCATTATGGATGGGAAAAGTTATATTTAGCCCAGAGTCACACAGTTAGGTGAAAGGCTAAGTGCCAAGTGCTCAAATTAAATTGAAGTCTAACAGTGGCCCTGTACCATCATCAGCTTGATTCTGTTGCATCCCATGACTGCAAATAATGATAGAATAGAATTGACATGTTCACAATAGCACCTTTCTCTGTGGGTAGAGATGTGGGAGATATTGCCATTTAGCTGATATCACTTATTTCTACACAAACCATTTGAACTAAAGAGAACTGAGAAGCTGATGTAGGAATTTATGAGTCAGCACAGACTTTCAAATACATGAATTTAACATTATAAAAGACATAATTTTAAAGTTTCTTTAAAGTTTATACAAATTCCTACTCTGATATAAAAATATTGCCTATTTAGTCACATTCAAAACATGCTCAAAACAGTTCATGTGTTCTTTGTTATTATTTTTTTTTTTTTTTTGCTAAATTTCACTTTCTAACAGTGTCTCACAGGAAACAGCAAACAGTCTGCTACAAAAATATCTGCCTCACACATCATATATTCCTTAGCAATTACATAGGGTTGTTTATGTTCCAGTCACTTTATATGTGAGGTCTGTTTGAGTAGGAATAGTTCCATTCTTTTTATTTGTATCTCCAGCACCCAACACAGTGTCTGGCACATAATAGATATTTAACACTTGTTGATTGATTGATTGATTGATTGATTAAGTACTAAGATTATGCATTCCATGGTGTAGTAGGAAGAGTCATTAGCCTAGGTTCTCATCCCAGCTATGCTACTGATTCATGCTACATGTAATCTTGGCAAGTCTCCTCCAATTTTCTCTGGGTCACTGTAAAAAGGAGCAGATTGAACTCGGTGATCTCTGTGGAGCCTTCTGGATCTGAAATGAGATTCTAGTATTTTAATGATTACCAATGATTGGGAGATCATTGAAGATTAGCTTTGACTTTCTGGTGAAATTTTATTTAGCCTTCAAGATACAACTTCTCCCAAAAACCTTCCCCATCTTGGTCTTCATTTAGCATCTTGTGTGATTGTATTCCTCTTATGTGCTTACCATGTTCCATCTCATGTCATTAGGTATACTTTAGCTGAAAAAGGATTCACAGATTAATTTCCTTATTTGACAGATAAAAAAACTGAGGTTCAGAGAAGTTGTGACTTTTTCCAAAGTCACACAGAAGTACAACTCTGTCCCAGGTCCTCTGTACATCCAGAACCCTTTCCTTTATACCATTCTGGTCTCATCAAAGTTAAATGAATTCTCCAAGTATGTATATGTAGGAAGAGTTTAGAGTCATACCTCCTGATTAAAATATCAGTTTCCTGAGGCCAGTGACTATACCTTCTTTACACTTTTATCTCCTTTGGGATCTAGCCTAATACTCTGCCCAAAAAACAACATTCAATAAATATTTATTATATTAAACTAAATATTTCAGGAGAAATATTTTATGTTCATAACATAGCACCTTTATTCTTATATTTTACTTTCTATCAAACTTTGGTATTCTGGTGGGATTAAAATACATCATAAATGATCAGATTTAGTATGCAATTGAAACATGACTTAGAAATCACATGGCAAATATTTATGTTTATATTTATGCAAACCATCAAGCAAATCTTCAGGCCTTCTGGGGCATAGATGAATATACACTAATATGTTGGGGTAGCTGTCACTTGGGGAATGGCTGAAAAATTATGGTATATAAATATATTGGAATACTATTGGCTATAAAAAATGATGAAGAGGATGGTTTCAGAGAAGCCTAGGAAGACTTATGTGAAGTAATATAGAGTAAGCTGAACAGAAACAACAATATGGTAAAGACAAACAACTTTTAAGGACTTGAGAAATTCTGTTCAACACAATGACTACTCATAAAATCAGAGGAATCATGATGAAATATGCTATCCATTTACAGATAGAAATGGGTTAAAACTGAGACATTTCTCTAGATATGGTCCATGTAGGAATTTATTTTGTTTGACTGTGCATGTTTATAAAATAAGTTTTTTTCTGGTGCAGCAAGATAACTGTATTATATATATGTAGACATATATTGGATTTAACATATTTAACATGTATTAGATTACCTGCCACCTAGGGAGGGGATGGAGAAGAAGAAGGGGAAAATTTGGAATACTAGGTGTTGCAAGGGTCAATGTTGAAAAATTACCCATACATATGTTTTGTAAATAAAAAGCTTTAATAAAAAAAATAATAAAATAGGTTTTTGTTTTTTGCTTGCTTTCTCAATGGGGAGAGAGAAGATAACGAAAGAAATTCTTCATTTGAAAATAAAATGAAATTTAATTTTTAAAAGAATGTCAATACCAACTTCATCTTAGCTAAAAGATGGTGGACTATATGGGATCATAGAGAGTTGGACACCACTGAATGATTCAAGAGCAATGCAACATTGTCAGACATGAGTAATAACAGCAAAAGATGTCATCAGAAAAATATATACTAAAAATACAAGAGGGACTAGTCTCATTACAAGGATGAGGGATGACAGGAGCATAACCTCATTGCTCTACTGCTATCCTCTCAAAGTCAGGAGCAATGGAGAGAGGCTTCCAATGTGTTGAAGATAGTCTCTGTGTAAATTTAGGAAAAGATAAGACAAGAGTTACATGGGTTGCTACTTCCATCAGTGGAGAGAATCTCCAGACCAATGAAATCACAGTTCCCTTTGACTGCTTGAATGCTTGTTGTTACCAAAAATGGGGTAAGATAGAGCAATTGGGAAATGTTCCCACATTGTGCTTTATCTTCCATCTCTTTGTCTCTCTACTGGCTGTCCCCCCTGTGCTTAGAATGCTCTCTCTACTCAACTCTATCTCTTGCAATCAACTCAAGCTTAACTTTCCACAGGAAGCCTTTCTTGATCCCTTTTGTTACTACTATCATGTTAATTGTATATCCAAAGAAACTCCATTTAGCTGAAACTCACATATCCTAAACTCAGTAATTGCACTTTTGCCCTGGGTTCATTCATAATAATGATGATGATAATGCTGATATTCATATGATTTTTTAAGTTTTACAAAGCACTTTATAAATATCTCATTTGATCCTCACAAAAATCTTGTGAAGTTGAGGGATATTATTTTTTCCATTTTTCAGTTAAGAAAATTAAGGAAGGCAGGGGTCAAATGACTTGCTGATGTCACATAGCTAGTAGATGTCTGAGGCTGAATTTGAACTCAAGTTTTTCTAATTCCAGGATCAACATTCTATCCACTATGCTACCTAACTGCCTCCATTTCCTGGAGATGTCCAATCTTCATTAGAAGAATCTCTTTCAACTTTTTTTTTCTTGTGATTTTTCCCTTTTGTTCTGATTTTTCTCCAACATATTTCATATGGAAATATGTAAAAATGGATGTACATGTATAGCCAAAAAAGTTTTTACATATAACTGTGGAAAATAAAAATAATTTTAAAAATTAAAAAAATAAAAGAAAGAGATTCTCACATTTAATGGTTTGGCAACAGGCTCTTACCCAGAATTCTAGAGGACAACTCTACTTAAAACTCTCACCTGGGTTTTCCCCAAAATGGAAGCATAACAAAGAGTAATTAGGGTATAATATGAATCAGAGATGAAACAGATTGTTTATTCCTATGCAGAAAGCAAAGCTAAGCCTAGATGAGTCATAACATGCATTAACAGAATCAGCAGGCTTGACAGTGATTCAGCAACTTAACATAACTGCAGCTATAATCAATTGGGAAGCTAATATTTTAAACATTATCAGTATATATCAGAGTTGTACAATGCTAGTAATTAGGAAATATGAAAGATGCTTAGGAAATATTTATGAGAGGAAATATTCCTTTGAAGTTACTTCTTGGAATTGAAATCTCTATTCCAACTCCACCATGCCTTGGTACTGTCACTGAGCAAAAGACAACCACAAGACTACTTAGGGTCTATCACATCATTCTGAAAGCAAGTGTTTTGAGTGCTAGTCTATCACATGACCAGGAGCATCCAGGAAATCTATCATTCCCCAAAGTCCAAGCAATGGAGTCCACGTGCATGTACATATGTGTTTATTCACATGTATTTTGTGTGCATTGGTATATGTCCTTATGTGTGTATGTTGTCTCCTCTGTTAGAATATAAGCATCTCAAGGGATTTTGTCATTCTTGTCTTTCTATCCCCAGGACCTGAGCGAATAAGCATTTATCTTTGAAGTATCTATGATGAACTAAACCCTTGGCTAGGTAGTGGGGATGAAAGAAAAAAGGAAAATTTTCCTTGTTCTCAAGGTGCATGATGTATCAAACATGAGCACTAATGCAACATTTTTTTAAAATGCAAATTTATTACTTCAAGGTTTCGGAAGACATTACACTGTGACAAAAATGCTTTTGGTAAGCACTCTTTAAATATTTCACTGCATGAGTATGAATATCTAAAGCGGTATATCTTGTCTTAGAAAGGCCTGCAAGCCAAGAGGACTTGTTGCTCACCTATAAAACTTGGAAAGGGCTAATAGCTAATGTCTAATAATGCATGATCTTATTTTCAAAACTGTTAGCTGGCTTCTGTTCTGAAAAAGCATAGTGAAGAGAGGAAAATCTGCTCTGCAGAGCTAGTTGGAGATGTGGTGCCCTACTTACTGGCACTGAACTCCCACTTAAGCTAATTAAAGTTCCACACAGGTGGGGAAAGACTGCTTAAACTGAGAGCTGGCAGGAGGATCCATGGGATTGAATTTCGACAGTTGTTTTCACTGAGTTCTCAGAACAGCCTTCTCTTTGTAAAATCTACCAATGGCAAAATATTCTGGGGGCTGGTTCTAATGCTTAAAAGAATTGACTTTAGGTACTGTAAAAATAATGGAAGATGAGTTTGAAAGGTGAATTCACTTATCATTGGTGTTGGAGAATGAATCCTATAGATTCTCTTTTTTTTCCAATAATATTTTATCTTTCCAAACATGTGTAAAGATAGTTTTCAACATTAATTTTTGTAAGATTTTGTGTTCTAAATTTTTCTCCCCCCTTCCCTTCCCTCTGCCCTCCCCAAAACAACAAGCAATCTGATACAGGTTAAATATGTGCAAACCTTTTAAATATATTTCCATGTTTGTCATGTTGTACAAGAAAAATCAGACCAAAAGACCAAAAACCCACAAGAAAGAAAAAACCAAAAAATGTGAAAATACTATGCATTGATCCATATTCAATGTTCTCTTTCTGATGTGGATGGCATTTCTCATCAGTCTGTTGGAATTGCTTTGAATCAGCACATTGTTAGAAGAGCCAAGTCCATCACAGCTGATCATTAAATAATCTTGCTGTTACTATATACAATGTTCTCCTGGTTCTGCTCATTTCATTCAGCATTAGTTCATATAGGTCTTTCCAGGCTTTTCTAGAATCAACCTGCTCATCATTTCTTATAAAGCAATAATATGAATTCTATAGTTTCCATAAAAGGACAAATTGAAAAATAAAGACTGAATTGGTCAACAACATACAGCAAATGAACAAATTATGTATATATATATATATAGATAGATAGATAGATAATATAAGTAAACTTCTTTGCAGACCTTAAAGCACTAAATAAATGCTCACTATGGCATGTGAAAAATTTAGATTTTTTTTTGTTTGTTTTACTATAAGCACAATCTTCTTCCATGTCTCTGACTATTCCTCTGTACATAATCATTGTATAATGAATTAGCCTGATTGTTTTGAGCATGTGCAAATCAGACTATGGTCAAGATGTTTGGACTCAACAAGATGCTGGAGTCCTAGCACAACCATCCAGATTCTCTATGAGAAATTGTTACAAACTGTTCCCTAGATTCTCCAGAAACCTGTAAAATGAGGAACTGAGCTAGATAATTTCCAGAGCTCTCTCCAGTCTCAAATTCTATGATCCTTTGTGCTTGTCTTTTAATTCAGTAACTATGGGGCCTAAATAAATAGTGTGTTTTGGCAGAGTGTAGTTCTCTAAAACACAATAATTTTGTATTGTATTTTCTCTTGAAAATGGTACTATATCACTCTTCAGTAGACAAGTATTTGGTCAGGGATATAAACAAACAGTTCTCAAAGACTTGCTAAGTATTAATAATCCTATAAAAGAATGTTTCAAATGAGTGAAAATAAGAGAAATGCAAATCAAAATAATCAGGACTGTAGGTCTTATTTCATATTCAGAAAATTGGCAAAGATGAGTCAAAAGATGGGAATGGTCAATGATGGAGGGGTTGACAGGGGAAAGATAGGTAGCCTCATATATCACTAGTGGCGCTTTAATTTAGGATAGCCATCTTAGAAATCAATCTGGAATTACACAAATAACATGCCCATATCCTTTGGGTTAAAGATTCCAGTATTGGGCATGTACCACAAGCAAGTAACTGACAAAAAGAGAACTTTCATATACATTAAAGTCATAAGAGTACTTTTTGTGATAGCAAAAAATGGGGGAGGGGAGAGAAAGTATAAGCTAATCCATTAGAGTATTGCTAAAATAAACTATGGCATATGAATAAAGAAATATTACTGTGCTGTGAGAAATTATGACTATGATGAATACAGAAATGTATAAAAAGATCTATATGAACTGAAGCAGCCTGAAGTAAACAAATCCAAGAAAACAATATACACAATAACAATAACAATACAAATGAAAGTAATGACCATCACAAAACAATCAGAAATGGATACTGGAAAACTGAAAAGTATAAGCTTGGCTTCAAAGAAGAGAAATGAGAAATACTTCCTGCAGACTCCTTTTCAGACTTGAGATGATCCCATGGTATTAATCAGTTTTACTATTTTTTCCCCTTTTCTCCCTCTTTATTATAAAAAATGAGTCTCTAAGAAAAAGAATGATACACTAGGAAAAATGACATAAATCCACATTAATTTAAAATAAATTTAAATATATTTAAAAATACATCAATAAAATCAATAAATTTTAATAAAAGTCTGTTCAACAAAAGAAAATGGTATTGCATATTTATTACATACATTAGACTGAAATTTGCATTCTTTGAAGAGGGATTCTATGAACCTGTAATTCCATTAACGTAGGGTTATTCTAAAGAGGAAACTCCTTTCACCAATGCAGATGAGTAACTATTTGGTAATTTATAGTCTTTAGAAAGTTGCCTTAGACATTCAAATGTTAAGTGATTTGCCCAGTCACAAAACCAGGCTGTGTCATAGGTAAGACCTATTATAAAAATCTTAACAGACTCATAAAATTTTAGATCTGAAAGGGATTTTAGAAATTTAATATACTTGAGTCCACTGAAGTCTAATCCCTTCATTTTTACAAATGAGTATACCAAGATCCATAGGAGTTAAATGACTTACATAAAATCATTTAATTACTGGCAAACCTTCCTTCCTTTATACAGAAAATTTTCACAATTTCCTAAAACCTCTACTCCTTCAATCATAAAATCTAAGGCTGTAAGGTACTTTGGGGTTCATCTAGTTCAACCAGTACCCGAATAGGAATCTTCTCAAATCTTTCCTGACAAATGGATCTTGTGGAACCTGGGCTTGATGGATACATTACATGTACAGCTCCATAGTCAAAGGCACCCAGGCTAAGCTTTCCTACATTGGTATGATCAAAAAATCTGTTACAACAGAATTATTCCATGGTGAGTTCTGAGTTAGGGTCTTAAAGGAGCTCCCATATTCTTTCTTGGTTCTTTGATATGGAGTTGATAAAGCTGTCAGTTAGTTATCTTGGCTTTGAGAGTAGTGTTTGAAATATTTTTTGAGGTACTAAAGGGAATCTTCTTCATTGGTAAATTAGGGGCTATTATCTTTGTGTAGGGGGAAATTCTAGAAATATTCTATCTTGATAAGTGAGAACACAGCACAAAGACCACTCTGTCACTGGCACTGAGCCAGGCAACCTTCCTAATGAAATAATTGGATGTTTGGGGGTGCTATGAGGGGTCAGTATTGCCTAAGCCAGGATTTTATCACCTTCAAAATTTTAAAAATGTACCCTCAGAGTCCATCACAATTCATCACAGCTACTGGTCTTTACAGAAAGAGGCTCTTATATTATTATCTGAGATATATCTATTTGTGAGCCAAGAAATTTTGTCATATTCCAGGAGTGGCAGATCCAACATTTACAGGTGATTAAACAAATTCTCAGGGTACGTGTGAAGGAAATAATGATAATCCCTGCTTTGGTGATAGGAAGCAGGGTTCACATTGAAAGGAAAATAGACATAAATTGAAAAGTCAGTCAAAGTTGACACCAGAGTATTGGTGGAGTACCAATATCTAAGGGATTAACTAAGTATGAAAACTGGTTACTAGAGCTCAGATTAAGGATCAGAAGTCCATACTAGATCAACCAATCTATTAACAAGCAACTCTGAAACCTTAGCATGTGCCAGGCACTGTACAAAGTATGAGGGATAGAAGGAAAGGCATACTTAGTCCCTGACCTCTATCAATTTACATTCTAATGGGGTTGACAACATATATATATATATATATATATATATATATATATATATATACAAGATAAAAAGTAAGTAGAAGATAGTCTTGAGGGGAAGGCACTAGCAGGGAATCTGGAGGAGTCTTCGAGAGAAGAAGGTGGTCAGTGGTATTAGAGAAGAAAAGTCAAGAAGAGGATTAAAAAGAGGCCATTAGATATGGAAATTAAGATCATTGATAATTCTGGAAAGAACAATTTCAGTTCACTGATGAGGATAGAAGTCAGACTGAAGAGAATATAGAGAAGAATGAGAAGATAGAAAATGGAGGAATGGATGGTAGATGATTCCCTCCTCCCTTCCCCGCAAGGCTTTAGCTAAAAAAGGGAAGAATAATAAGAAAATACTTAGGAGGATATTGCAGTATTTACTAGAGTTGGTTTTGCTTTGTTTTGCTTTTAGGATGGGATGGTTTTAAGTATCTTTGTGTAACAGAGAAAGAACCAATCATTAGAGATTAAGAATTAGAGAGAAAGTGAGTAATATAAGTGGTCAATCTTTTAGAAAAGATGGATCAAAGCTATATATAGAAGGATTGACTTTGAGAAACAGAAGGGCCACTTCATCACAGAGGCTTCAGTGAAAGAAGAAATAATAAGAAATATTGTCAAAGGGATGTGAAAGAAGGAAGAAAAATCCAGGAAATGGCAGGAATTTGATTGTCTGCCTTAAATGGCTACTTCATATTGTCCTTTTGCGGTAACTGCTTTTATGATGACATGCCTCCCCAATGATATATTAGTATGATATATCAGTGGAAGAGGGGAGGTTAACCACACTTTCCCTTGATTTGGAATAGCCTACTAAGCTATGGATTGATCTATATCTCTTTAAGAATGAATTCTAGAAACTTGCCCAGAGTTGAAGTCAAAGTCATGGATTTATAGTTTAAAGAATCTGTCCTTTCCCCCCAGCCCCGGTCCTGAGGCGTCTGTGCTGTTGTAGCAGGCAAAGAAGATTGCCATTCTTTGAAGTGACATGATTCAGACCAGCCCTTTCCTAGCTGAATTGACCTAAAGAGTACTCAGACCACTATAAAGGTCCCAAATAATTCTTTCCCATAATGATATGGGCTTGCTGCACATGAACAACAACAAAAAGTAGAGGAACTTCCAGAAAAGAAAAGAGAAGCTATGAAGGAGACAGGGCTTCTAGGACATGGCAGCAAAAAGAGGTGTGAACAAATGGCTGCAGATGAAATGAATGTTTGCTGCTTGAGCAGCAATAAGTTTCTAAACCAAGCCAGAAGCTGCAGGAGCCACAGTGATCTAGAGGTACCATGAACCAGTTCAGTACTGATGAAGACTAGCAAAACAGAGCTGTAATAAAATATCCAGTCTGGGATGCTCAGAATCTGGGGGAATGAGTCAAATTTATAGAAGAAAGAATTCTTCAATAAGAAACTCAATTCCATATCACTAAAATTTCTCCTATTGGTATCTTTCTCTGTTCTTCATATGTATTTCAGTAAACCTGATCTATGTTCCATGCCCTGTTAGCTGAAGCTCAAATGCTTCTTTGGCAGAGTTAGAAATCTCAGCTTTGGATATTCCCAGAGTTCCCCTGGGTGAAGAAAAAATGAACCATAGAGAGATGCTCTAAAGAATGAACCTGGTCTATATGAATCCAGTGCTGTGGGTAAGAGACAAGGTTACACACCTTCCTGATTTTTTAGAAATCACCAAGAGTGACTAAATTACATACCTACCACTTCCTTTATTCAGGTCTGAGAAAGAAAACTTATTAAAGGCAGCTAGATCTTTCTTATTCTTCATTCATCTGGTATGCCTCTTAATTCCCCTTTACCCATTTTTATTCAATACTTTCCATGATGAAAATAATCTCTGTGACAGAAAAGAGAGAAATTAAACTGGAGTTGACTATTACAGTTCTGTTACCATCATTCATTCTTACTCTTTTTACCCTAAAAGTTCCTTCTGTACCTTCTTTCATCTTCTTCTTTTCTTTAAATAAAAAAGAGGAGAAGGTATGTTTTTAGGGTTGAAGGTTTGCATAAAAAATAGGAAATTTAATTCCTTTTGTTTTTTTTAAAATCTAATGTATTTTTGCAACAAAAGATGATTCTCTGAAAGAAAAAGATGGAATATAGATAAATAAAAATATGATACCAATAAAAAATCCATTTGATATTTAATCATTTGTGTGTGTACCTATGTATATACTTATCTAGGAACTAATTTGATTTTAAAGTGGGTGCAAAAACCTAGCTACTCATATAAAATTTTCAAAGTCTTTAAAATGCTTGTCAGCCCTTCCCACACTCTCTAATGTCATCACAGTGAAGTAGCTGATGGTAATCAAAAAAGAATTTGATAATCCTTTGAGAGTCTATTTATTCCATAATGTGTTTCAAAATCTTGATTCTAGAAATCTAATTCTTTTAGGCCATAGTCCTATAAACCTATGCCAGCATGGTTGAATAAGCAGATTCAATATTTATATATCATTTAAAAATTCTGGATCTTACTTTTTCTTTAAATTAAGAAGAAATTGATTTTCCATCTTTTATATGTATAATTAGATTAGGCACCGCTTCTTTACAGATTTTTTTTAAAGAATCATTGCAGTTGTTGCATAAATTGCCATCCTCAGTTTTCCTTTGATATCACTCCATCCTGCAAAGTGTGAAGATTCCTCTCTCGAGGTCCTTTTCAGCCTTGTCATTCAGCAATTCTGTTTCAAGAAAACTGAGAGAATGTAGCATCAATAACTTATTTGTTTCCCATCTGTAGCTCAAGTCAGGCACATTTTAATAGTAGAAGAATTCCCTCCAATCTCATTCTGGTGGTAAGAGCCTATGAGATCCCAACTTTGGAGGACATCTACTTGGAAAAGATAAACCAAGAATCTCTTATTGAGTAGATGTGTTCTGATCTTTAAAGTCCCTCTTTAATTAAGCAAATTAGTTTTCAAGGTCCATCTAGAAAATAACCCTATCCTTCTCAGACAGATGTATCCAATGGGTGCACCATTGGTCCTAGAAATGGGAAGTTGAGTTCAAATTCAATCTCAGAGATTGAGTTAGCTGTATAATCCTGGGCAAATCACTTTAACTACTCTCAAATCACTTCAACAACTCTCAGCCTCAATTTTCTCATTTGTCAAATGAGGCTGATAATAAAAGTACCACCTCTGATAATTGTGAGGATAAAATGAAATATTTATAAAGCACTTTTCAAATTTGAAAGTGTTGACTACAAATGTTGACTATTATTATTATCTTATACCTAAGAGCAACTTCTGCCAGTTTGAACTATAGCTAAGTTAGCATATCTGTATTTGTAATATTGCTGCAACATTTTATGGTCATTATCCTTTGGAGTATGATAAATCATGATAATCACCTTTCTTATTAGGGAGGAAAAATTAATTCCTCTCAAGACTTCCAGCCAAATCCTCCTTCATCCTTTCAGAATTTCCTGTATTGAGGAAGAACTATGCAAATGAAAAGAAAGATTAAAATTGGGCTTTAACCCAAAGAGGTCTGTGCCTTTCTTGGACAGGACAAGGACCAGGAAGTAAATGGAATATGTAGTCTATTTCAGGACTTCTTAAACTTTTTCCACTCATGACCCCTTTTTAGCATGACTATGAATATATAAAACTGGTATATAAATTGAACATTTATTGATAATAAATCATAATTTAATTACCCCCAAATTCAGTTATGTGATCTCATATGTGGCTGGGACTTACAATTTAAGAAGCTCTGGTCTGTTACATGAGATTTAATGCTTCTGTTTTTGCTGTACATTTATTAATTTAATTAAACCACATTTTAAATTCTAGACCTTGAGTAGAGGATAGTAGATAAATGAGGCTATACAAAGAGAAAGCAAAGCATGTAGAAGCTTAAGCCAGATGATGGGTGCTCTTAGTAAGGATATGAGGGATGAGAAGAAAGCAAAATTAAGCTCAGAAGAAGATATATAAATTGGACAATTTTGTTATTACATTGTTCAATTTAATATGCACTTTAAAAAATTATGTAATAAAAGTTCATTAGTTCACATGCAATACTCTTTTTTTGTTTTTACATTTAAGTACAGTGGTTATTTTTTTGTCAAGAAGGAAAAATATACAGAGTAAGGCTGCCAGCAAAAAATCCCCTCAAAAATGAAGAATTTAGGGTGTCACAGTAGGAGTAGAATACTGCTTGATTGCTTGGTGTCTCTGTTGACAGACTCCAGATTTGTTACTATGGTTACATTTGTTTCACAGTTTTGAAAGCTCATGTCCACATAACCATATTACTTAACTTTTTTAAAGACTTTTTCTTTTTTTTTCTTAAGGACTTTATTATTATAATTATTATTAAACCTTTTTCATTTTCAAAGCATATGCATAGATAATTTTCAACATTCACCCTTGCAAAACGTTGTGTTCCAATTTTTTCCTTCCCTTCCTCCTCTAAATGGCAAATAATTCAATATGTTAAATGTGCAATTCTTCTATATATTTCCACAATTATCATGCTGCACAAAAAAAAAAAATCAAATCAAAAAGGAAAACAATGAGAAAGAAAACAAATTGCAAACCAACAACAAAAAGAGTGAAAATACTATGCTGTGATCCACACTCAGTCCCAAAGTCCTATCTCTGGGTGCAGATAGCTTTTATCATCACAAGACCATTGGAGCTGGCCTGAATCATCTCATTGTTGAAAAGAGTCAAATCCTTCAGAATTGATCATTGTATAATCTTGCTGTTGCCATGTACAATGATCTCCTGGTTCTACTCACTTCAGTTAGCATCACTTCATGTAAGTCTCTTCAGACCTCTCTGAAATCATCCTGCTGATCTACTGATCATTTCTTACAGAACAATAATATTCCATTGCCTTCATATACTATAATTTATTCAGCCATTCTTCAACTGACGAACATCCATTCAGTTTCCAGTTTCTTGCCACTATGAAAAGAGCTGCCACAAACATTTTTGCACAAATGCACAAATGCATTTTCCCTTGTTTATGATCTCTTTAGGATACAGGCCCGGCAGAGACCCTGCTGGATCAAAGGATATGCACAGTTTGATAGCCCTTTGGGCATAGTTCCAAATTGCTCTCCAGAATGGTTGAATCAATTCACAAATCCACTAACAATGTATTAGTTGTATTAGTGTCCCAGTTTTCTCAGATCCCCTCCAACATTCATCATTATCATCTCCTGTCATCTTAGCCAATCTGAGAAGTGTGTAGTCGTACTTCAGAGTTAAGACTTTCTTTTCTTGATTCCACTTTTATTATTCAGTAAAAAAAAAATTAGAGGCAGAGTAGAAAACAGTTCATAGAATCATAAATTTGGAATTGGATATGACCTCAAAGGTCCTCAAGTTTAACACACTCATTTTACCAAAGAGGAAACTGAGGCAGTGAGCAGTTAAATGATTTGTTGAGATGTAATTTGAACTCAGATTTTCTTAACTCCAGGTTAAATGTTCTATCTAAAGCACCTTTCTTCATCTGTAGTAGCTTCTTCAATGTGAAATAATAAAATTGTGATGATAAAGTACAGTAGTATGAATTGTCCTTTCTGGATCCAGTAGGTCAATGAGCATTCATTAAGTACAGATTTATTGAGTGCCTTCTAGATGCCAAGCACTGACATGTTGGAGATACAAAGAAAAGCAAAAGACAGTCTCTGTTCTCATAAATAAGTGGAATAAGCAGACATCCAACTGATAGAATTTGGGACATGAGACATTGGGTATATTCTCTTGTTCCAAAATAACTCACCCTTCAGGCTGATTTTAGAAAAAGCCTGGAAAGACCTATGTGAACTGATGCTGATGGAAGTGAGCATCTCCTGTTTCAAGAGGACATTGTACACAGTAACAACAAGATTATATGATGATTATCTGTGGTGGACTTAGGTCTTCTCAACAATGTGGTAATTTAAAGCAGTTCCAATAGACTTGGGATAGAAAATGATATCCACATCCAGAGAGAGAACTATGGAAGCTGAATGTGGATCAATGCATAATCTCTTGGTCTTATTTTTCTTGCACAATATGACAAATAAGGAAATATGTTTAAAAGGATTTGACATCTATATCAGATTGCTTGCTATCAAGCATTTTTTTTTTTTGCTTTTTTGGGGAGGAGGAGAAAAATAAGGAAAGGAGAAAGAAAAATTTGGGACACAAAAGCTTACAAAAATCAATGTTTAAAATGATCTTTACATGTATTTGTAAAAAAAATGAGATACTATTGAGAAAAAATATTTAAAATTATAAACAATTATTAAAGATAACAAAATAACTCATTCCACTCATGCTTGAAATTTTACCATTAAGGAGTTTTTTCTTTGGGTTCTCAAGAATTTCAATCTTTAGGAGACTCTTAGTAAAACATGGATACCAAAAAAAAAAAACATTTATAGCAATCTTTTCTGTTGCAACAAAGAACTAGAAACAAAGGTCTCCATCATTTGGAGAATGGCTAAAGAATTTTGGTATGTAAATGTAATGCTGTACCATGAGAAACAAACAAAAAAATAATGGTTTCAGAAAAGCCTAGAAAAATATAAATAGAAACAGAATGAGATAAGCAAAATCAGAAAAATAATAACAATATTATAAAGCAAAACAACTTGGAAAGACTTAAGAAATCTAACTAATACAATGAACAAACATAAGTCCAAAGGACAGATGATGAAACATGCTATTCTCTTTTTGACAGAGAGGGAATGAAGCCAGGATACAGAATGAGACTTACATTTTTGATCATAGAAACACACACACACACACACACACACACACACACACACACACACACCTCTCTTCTCAAAATGCAATATATATATATATATATATATATATATATATATATATATATATATATATTTCCTACATCCAAGGCAATATAGTAACATAGTAAATGCTCCCTATTCCCAAGGATTTAAAACAGTTTCCCCATGTATTATTCCTTAATGGGTTCATAAAGTAACCAGGAGGTATTTGTATACTGCCTACATTAAGCATATTGTAGATATAAACAATACCATGTACAATAGATACCATGTAATAAAAGGAGAGTACAAGACACAATTCTTACAAAGGACTTACAATCTTGTTGGGAAGCTAATATCAGTGAATAATAACAACTCACATTCATATAATGCTTTAAGCTTTGCTAAGTTCTTTACCAATATTATTTCATTTGATCCTCACAACAAGCCTGGGAAGTAGGTGCTATTATTACCTCCTTTTTACAACTGAGGAAACTGAGGCAGGCAGAGATCAAGTGATTTTCTCAGGGTCACATAACTAGTAAGTGAGGTCAGGTCTTCCTGATTTCAGGTCTAGCACTCTATCCACTGCAGCACCTAGTTGCAAAATGATAGAGAGGGACAGAGATGCAGACAGAGACAGAGACAGAGAGACAGATACAGAGACAGATAGAGACAGAGACAGAAACAGAGACAGAGATAGAAACAAAGAGAGAATGAATACCATGAAATGATCACATTATTTGAATTTGCACTGCATATTTCTATAGAACTAATTAACATTTTACACAATAATAGCTTTGAATAGTGCAAATTCAAATATATGCAACCACTTCAAAGGATTCACACTAGTAGGGAGCTGACTGTACTATGTTAGTCTAGGCTCCTGAAAATAGCAAACATAGACTATATGTTGCTTCAAAATGTAGGCTGTAAAAAAAAAATTTTGAGATACTTTTAATAAGTATTATTTCATGTGTATGTGTGGGCGTATGTGTGTTTGTGTGTTACTTTAAAAGATTTCATTTTAGGGATGAGACCTATATTTGGAGGTGAACAACAGCTATAGGAACCAAGTATTTTAAGAACTAAAAGTGTGAAAGAAGGAAGAAAAGAGGACTCATCATTCTCCTCCAAATTCTGGCCCCCTTTACTGATTCAACCGTGAGAACTGTCCTAGTTATAATACAGCCTGTATTCCCTGAAGTCATGGGCTATCTGGTTTTGACTTGGTTTCCCCAACTCCAAAGTTTAAGATACTGCAAATGCAAATAAAGAATATAACAAAGTCCTTTAGCTTTCTCAAGTTCATCATCCCCAATCAGGCACCTGAGCTCACAGTGGGAGCTTACACCACCAGCTAAGTGGTGCAATAGATAAGAGAACCAGTCTTGTAGTGAAGAAAATCTGAATTCAAATCCATCCTTAGATACTTATTGACTGAGTCATTTAACCCTATTGGCTGCAGTTCCTCATCTGTAAAATGATCAGAAAAAGAAATGGCAAATCATACCATTGTCTTTGCCAAGAAAACACCAAATGGGGTCACAAAGAATGGGATACAACTGAATAATGTCCACTAGCTACCAGAATTTGCCAAAAAACATGAACTAATATAATTAGCAACCATTCCATTTTAAAAACAAGAATAATCACATGTGCCCCATCAACCTTTCTTCCCACTCCCCTACAGGTAAAGTTGAAATAGCATGAGTGTAGGAGGCAAGATATTTGATTTCTTTTTTTTTTTTTTTTTTTGTATTTCTTTTTTTCTTTTTTAAAATTTTTAATAGCTTTTTATTTACAATTTATATGCATGGGTAATTTTATAGCATTGACAATTGCCAAACCTTTTGTTCCAATTTTTCCCTTCCTTCCCCCACCCCCTCCCCTAGATGGCAGGATGACCAATACATGTTAAATATATTAAAGTATAAATTAAATACAAAATAAGTATACATATCCAAACCGTTGTTTTGTTGTACAAAAAGAATCAGACTCTGAAATATTGTACAATTAGCCTGTGAAGGAAATAAAAAATGCAGGCAAGCAAAAATATAGGGATTGGGAATTTAATGTAATGGTTCTTGGTCATCTCCCAGAGATGTAGCTAGTTCAGTTCATTCCTGCTCCACTGGAACTGATTTGATTCATCTCATTGCTGAAGATGGCCATGTCCATCAGAATTGATCATCATATAGTATTGTTGTTGAAGTATATAATGATCTCCTGGTCCTGCTCATTTCACTCAGCATCAGTTCGTGTAAGTCTCTCCAGGCCTTTCTGAAATCATCCTGTTGGTCATTTCTTACAGAACAATAATATTCCATAATATTCATACACCACAATTTACCCAACCATTCTCCAATTGATGGGCATCCATTCAGTTTCCAGTTTCTGGCCACTACAAAGAGGGCTGCCACAAACATTCTTGCACATACAGGTCCCTTTCCCTTCTTTAAGATCTCTTTGGGATATAAGCCCAGTAGTAACACTGCTGGATCAAAGGGTATGCACAGTTTGATAACTTTTTGAGCATAGTTCCAAATTACTCTCCAGAATGGCTGGATGTATTCACAATTCCACCAACAATGTATTAGTGTCCCTGTTTTCCCACATTCCCTCCAACATTTGGAACATATTTGATTTCTAACTCACCTTGAAACCTTGGGTGAAGTCCATTCACCTACAATCATACTGTTATAAGATATAGAGTTTCTAGAGACCTTGCATATCAAAATTTCTTTTTTGACAGATGAGGAAACTGAGTTCCCAATAGGTTAAATGGGTTGATGAATATTATACAAGTAGTAAATCTATAGCAAAGCCAGGATTCAAATCCAAGCCTTTGAAATCCAAATTCATTTCCCTGGACCTCAGTTTTCTCATTCATAAAAAGAAGGAATGCAACAGTTATGGACACTTCCATTTTTCAAATTTTATTCTGTTGTAAATTTGGCACACTGAGTTTATGACCCCAAATTGGTGTCATTCCCTATTGTATTCTCCCTGTTCTATCTACAGAACAGATGAAGCTTGGGAATAGATAGCTCATCCCTATGCCTGGGGCTGCCAAGCTCTTGCAAGTAGCAAGGGCCATTGCCAATTATTCTAAGAAGCAGCTAAGGTGGTGCAGTTGATAAAATACTGTATGTGGAATCAGAAAGACCTGAGTTCAAATTGAACCTCAGACAATTACTAGCTGTGTCCCTGGACAACTTGTACCTGCTTCAGTTTGCTCATCTATAACATCAGAATAATAATGCCTACCTCCCAGGATTGTTATGAGGATAAATGAAAGTGCTTTTCAACTTAAATATTATATAAACGATAGAGATGCATTAATTACTACATAAATGCACAACTGGACTAGGAAACTGCAATGGTTGTAGAGGGAAGAGGACCACAGGATTATCTGATGTTAGAGTTATATGGTACTGTAAACATCACCTATTCCAAACTTCTTCCCTCCATCTTTATTTTATAGAAAATGACATTGAGACTTAGGCCAGCTGATAAACTGGAAGTCGCACACTTACTTAGAGTCAAAGCCAAGGTGGAAATCTGACTCTCAGCCCAACTGTTCACTTCACATAAGAGAGCTTCCATTCTCTTCTACACTGTCCACTTCCCCTTATTCCAGTATTTAGACTTGGAAATAATCTTAGAATTCTCTAATTACAGAAGCACAGACAATCCAAGCTAGAAAGAACCTCTGAGGTTAACTATCCTAATCTATAACTAAATAGGAAACCTCTTGACAAAATTTCTGATGACTGATAAGCCATCCAGCCTTCTCTGGAAAACCTCCCTTGAAGAGGATGTGGATCCAATGCTCCCTCCCCAATGTTGATTTTGGATATCTCTCATTGTCAGTAAGTTTTCCTCAATAGCAAATCTAAATCTAAACCTACAACTTTCATTTATTGCTCCTAAATATGCCTTCTAGAGCCAAGTAGTAGAATTTTGTTATTTTTTAAAAAAGATTTTAATAATAGTTTTTTCTAATTTTCAAAATACATGCAAAGGTAGTTTTCAACATTCATCCTTGCAAAACCTTGTGTTCCAAATTTTTCTCCCTCCCTTCCCACCTCCCATAGATAGTAAGTAATCCAATGTAGGTTAAATGTGTGCAATTCTTCTAAATATATTTCCACATTTATCATACTGCACAAGAAAAATCAGCTCAAAAATGGGATAAATGAGAAACCATATTCAGTTCCCATAGTCTTCTTTCTGGATACAGGTGGTTCTCTCCATCACACATTTATTGAGATTGACCTGAAATCATCTCATTGTTGAAAAGAGCCAAGTCTATCACAGCTAATCATCACATAATCTTATTGTTTCTGTGTACAGTGTTTTCTTGGTTCTACTCACCAAATAGAATTTTAATTTGTCTTCCACATGAAAGCTCTTTAAATACATTATGAGAGGCCCTTCTAAGTGTATTCCTCTCCTAGTTAAAACTAATCCATTTCCTTCCATTTATTGTCTCATGACATGGTCTTGAAGCTCTTCACTAACCTTGTCACTAGTTCTGAATACTCTCTGGCTTATCATTGTTCTTTCTGGATTGTAGCATAGAGAAAGGAATAGAAATCTCCAAATATTGTCTGACCAGGGCAAAATTCAGTAAGATTATTATCACCCTTAGATGCTCAAATGAATCTGTGATATTATTATAACTCAAATCATAACCCAGCCATGGCTCCCCATCATCTTGTCCATGTACTCCTGTATCATAAGGGTACACTCTTCTTTTTCATGTTCTTTTAGCATCCTAAAGATACCAATTGAGCACAGGGGGCATTAAAAAGTCACCTATCGCCTCTGTTATATGATTAGTCTATCTTTTTTTGCTTATATGTTTTTGATGACATCCTTTATTCTACTGCTCCTTTGTAATTCCTTATTTATAATTTGTTGTGGCCTATTTGTTCTCACCAATAGAAGCAATCTCCATTGACTTTTGGTAATTTTAAATCTCAGACACTATAGTATTCTGACTCATGGCTATATAACACCAGTAGATGAATACTGGAATTTAAAAAAAAAAATGAGCCTTTAAAAGAACTGTGTAATTTCTCCAAGGAAACTCAGTCTGCTCTCCTCCTATTCAATTCTGAACCCAATTCATTTTCTATTTACAGTATCTGTCCAAGATACTGATGGATGAGTTCTAGAAGACTATGCATCTCTGAACGCAGCCTAAGATTGCATTAGCTTTTACAGGTTGCCTTATCACTCTGTCATCTCATATTGAGTTTGAAGTCTGCTAAAACTTCTAGATGTTTTTTTTTCAGATAAATGACTAGTCATCCCTCTTCACATGGTATTTGTGAAGTTGGTTCTTTTGCATCCAAATATAAAATTTTATATTTACCCCCTCTTAAGTTTCTTTCTTTTCTTTTCTTTTTTTTTTGGATTCAGCCTTTTGAGATATTTTTCGATTTTTATTCTGACTTTGTCATTCTACCTTGAGGTGAACCTATGAAAGAACTTGGACAAGAATTGTACAAAGTGGGCAAACATGGATGGGTTGTGTATCATTGGAGGGAACTTCTGAATCAATGAGATTCAAGGAGGGCAGGAGGATTTTTCTTCAAACTCAATCTTCTTTTTATTGTTTATTGATATTTGAAAGAAGTAAAAAAGAAGGAAGGAAAGAGAAAAGGAAGGAAGAGAGAGGGAGGAATAAAGGGAAGAAGGAAAGGAGGAAGGGAAGAAGGAAGGAAGGAAGGAAAGAAGAAAGGGAGGGAGGGAAGGAGGGAGGGAAGAAAGAAGGGAGGAAAGGAGAGAAAAATAGCAGACACTATGCTAATCCCTATGCAATTTTTTTTTTGATTCTCACAACAATTTTGGGATGCAAGTGCTACTATCATTTCCATTTTACAGTTGAGGAAACTGAGGCAGGCATAGTCTATGACTTGCCCAGAGTCATATATCTACTAAATGTCTGAAGCAAGATTTGTTTTCAGATTCTTGTCTCCATGGTCTGTGCTATTTTCACTGTACCTCTTAGCTTCCCCTAAATGCTTGAAAGATGATACTATAATATATATTGAAACCAAATCTGATATGACAATTAAATATTAAATAATAACAGCCTATGTAGAAATTTATATCCCTTGCCAAGATAATATCAATTTCTTTAAAATCAAAAAATTTAATCCAGAAAAAACCCCTGTGTTTTAATTATTAAAATGATGGAATACAGTACTTTATTAAATAGGAAATATAGACACAACAATTATGAGGGAGACAAAAGCCAAAGTGATCAGGAAAGCATATGGATAAAGTCTCTGTTTGTATGAACATAAAGAATAAGAAAAATCATGGATGAGATCATAGAGTTTAATTTGAGAGTTTAATTGAAACTCTATATTCTAATATATTAGTTATCCTCATAGTAATAACAATAAAAATAGCTATCCTTTACATAACATTTACTTTGTTCCAGGCACAATGCAAAGCACTTCAAAAATATTACTTAATTTGATCTTCACAACATCCCTGCAAAGTAGGTTCTGTTATTATCCCCACCTTACAGATGAAGAAGCAAACAAAACATAAGTATCTTACCAGAAAACACACAACTTGTAAGAGTCTGAGGTCACATTTGAATTGAGATCTTCCTGTTTCCAGGCTCAGTGCTCTATCCACCATAACACCTAGCTGCTTCAGATTTATGTCATTTACAAACCTGATAAACATACTCAATGCATGTATATAAGTCAATAATAAAAATGTCAACTAGCACCAGGCCAAGGACAGCTCCCTGTTTACTATATTAGAGATTTCCTTCCAAGTTGATATATTAATGACTATTCTTTGGTTCAGTGTTTCAAACATTTTGAATTCAATTCACTATGTTTATGAAGCCCACATCTGTCTACATAGTCCACAATGATAGCATGGGAGATTTTGTTGCCTGCTACTACTTTGTTTGTGAACTTTGGCAACTCACTTAATTTCCATGGGCTTCTGTATTTATAAAAATAAAGGCATTAATTTCAGTGTCTCTTTCAGCTCTATATCTGTGATATCACGACCTTGTACATAAATTATGTAAACTATAGCTACAGAATTTTCTTATTAGTCCAGTGGCACTGGGGAAGAAGGAAGCAAAGGAAACAAGGAAACAAGGGAAAAAGGAAGGAAGGAAGGAAAGAAGGAAGGAAGGAAGGAAGGAAGGAAGGAAGGAAGGAAGGAAGGAAGGAAGGAAGGAAGGAAGGAAGGAAGGAAGAAGGAATTACTTATTCCTGATGAGACTCTGGTACAAACTCTTTGTTTTACAAACAAGGAAAGCAAGGACCAGAGAGAATAAGTTATTTGCCCAAAGGAGTAACTAGTAAATAAAGGTAAGACTAAAACCCAGACAGATCTTCTGTTATAATTCCAAATCTGATTTCTTTCCACCTCATCATGCTGCCTCTGAAACTGCCTATGAATAACAACAAAGTTCCATGGATTGCCATGGACTGATACCTCCATCCTCTGCCTCTTCATCACAAGAATCCTGAAAATTGTCCATTTCTTCAGATCAAATTGAAAGGTCCAAACCTAGAAAGACAGAAAGGTCCCAGGATAACTGTTTTCTTTATCTCTATATTCATTCCTACACAGTATGTTTCTTTTTGTGAACCAAAGGAATTTCAATTTAGAATCCTAATTTCTGACGGCATACAAAATATCTAAAAATAAATCTGCCCTGCCACAGGTCCTACAAATCCTGCTATGCCATTAGAGGACAAGGCATTCTCATTATCTTTATTTTCTGGACATTTCTGGCTACTCACCCTCTAAGCCTGCTTATGTTTTAAGGATGAATGGACCATTCTAATGGTCCCAGGTGTGCAAGGGCTCCTAGCTGGAAAGGAAATACCCAAATAACATGTTTGTCCAAACTGTCCATTTTGCTCATAGGAAACTGGGGGTGTTTGCTCAGGTGTGGCTCTAGAAAAAAGTCTGAGGAAACTTTGAAGCAATTTTAGTTGTCTTTTCTATCAAATTAAGAATTATTCTGTTATTAGTTAAAAATAACACCCAGCCTCCTTCCTGCTAGTCATCTTTCCTGAGTAGAAGAAAATGGTCAATGCCTAGAGGTGAATTAGGGGTCCATTTCAGTCTGATTTCTGGTGGCAGGGAGCTCTGGGTTAACTTGACAAGGCAGGGAAATAAGAACATACCACCATTTCTGAAGAACAGAAGATGGACGTTCTTTGAACAAGGAATCATATTTTCAAGGGCAGAAAATGCAATCTCATTCCCTTCCCTCAGAGGCAGCTATTTTTGTCTTGCTTTTTTACAAGATATGTTCCAAACTAAGAGAGTCAAGTACTAAGACAGAGAAAGAGAGCAAATATCTCCAGTTCTGGAGGAATAAATATTCCTGTTTCTCCAACAAAATGTTCACACACACACACACAGAGAGAGAGAGAGAGAGAGAGAGAGAGAGAGAGAGAGAGAGAGAGAGAGTGCTTGACTAAAGGAGCTATTGTGCAAATCCTAAGGTCTTAGACTATGATTTTCCTTCTGTGGCAAGTCACTCCATACTGCTCCCCAAACAGGGTTTGTTACCAAGGTAACAAATAAATCACATGACAGCCATGCTACCCAGAATTGTAGGAGTTAGTAGGGGAGCTGAGAACACCTCTGAATGGAAGATATGTCCCTTCCTTGCCCTGCCCTCTGTTCTCCCCAGCAAGACAAGACTTCAGAAGCCTTTTTAATTAATATAGCAGCAGGCCCCCACCATTCTTTAGATACCAATGTCTTTTTTTTTCACAATTCATTCACAGTGAAATTTAAATGAATTTTTTCTCTCATTTTCATCTCCCCTTCTCTCACTTCATACCTTCCTTTCATGGCACCCCCACCTCGTCACCCACCATGTCTAAATGGCGATATCAGCATGCCCTCTAGGCACTTACTGCTGCCCTAGCCCCTCTGTCAGATCATGGATTGCAATTTAATAGCTGAATCCAGGCAATGACAGGGTGGAACAGGCCACCTCTACCTGAATAAGTCCTTTTTCATTTGAGGATGAGATGAGTCAGGGAATTGTATAGCAGTGATACAATCAGGATACTGATCCTTCATGAGGTGGCCCTAGGGACCAAGGCAGGGAATCCGTGATATGGCCTCACCCAAGCCTGGCAGCCCCCTAGAACCCAGTTTCCACTGGGGGTGTTGGAGAACTTGGGATCCCTGTACCCTTCCTCCTCCCAAGGAGCTCTTTTAGGGCTTTCTCTGAAGGGTACAGATGGGCAGGGTCGTCTAGCAGAGCTACAGAAGACAGAGGAGAGATGGCTAGAGACAGCTCTCCGACAGCAGATTCTCCCCTGATTGTGCACCGCTCCCCGCCTTCCCCTCAGAATCCTAGCCCAGGGAGGACGGCATCATGTGTTCTGCGGAGCTGTTCTCTGAGTGGGCGTGCCTCTGCAGCCCTGCAGTGGAAGCACAGCCCCTCACTAGCAGGGTGTGGAAAGCGGTTTTGTTTTTTTTTCCCCCTCTAAAGAAAGGGATTTTAGAGAAGGGAGAAGTGATTCTGATGCTGATTCTTTGTGTGTTTGCACAAACCGTCATCTCCGAAGATCCTCTTCGTGTCCTGCTTCTCTGCTTACTGCTACAAGGTTAGAGTCACCTTCACCTCATGTTTACAGGAAAAAGTGAGATACAGAGAAATTAAATGACCTCAGAAGGGCAGAACAGAGGAAGGAAAGAAGCACAAGTCCTTATCATTCGTTCATTCATTAAGTTTTATTGATGCCTTTCCACAAGATAATTATTTCTGAAAATATCTTCCTCCTCCTACATCCCCTTGTAATTGAACCCTTTTCTATAACAAAGAAAAATGATTAAGCAAAAACACTCCATTCAGTGACCACATCTGACAATATGTAAAATATTCTGCCCTATTAATACTCAGAGTTCTAAGAGAAGAAAGGTAAGGGGGGGAGGGGTGTCAGTACAGTGCAATGGGAAAAGCTCTGCAATGAGATGGGTAACCATGAATCCAGAAGATTAATGATGGAAGCCCACTACCCACTCCTGCCAGACAAGTGATGGACTAAATATGCAAAATGAGACCCATATATTTCCACGTAACCAATTTGAGAATTTGTTTCCCTTGACTCTGTATATTTGTTTTAAGAATCTTTTTTTTTTCTTTTTTCTTTTCCTTTCTTTTCCTCTTGCCATATGTGTGGAGAAATAGGAAGGAGAGAAATACTAATTGAAAAAAAAATAAAATTTAATAAAAAAAAAAAAGAGCATGTGTCAGAAGGACTAAGTTCAAAATCTGCTTCTGACATTTGGCAATGCCATACAACATCAGGTAATATCATTCTTATTGTCCCCTGTTGGCATAATGTAGACTTGGATGGAGTTGGAAGAACTGAATTTAAACAGGACTTCACTTAATCTCCCTAGGTCTTAATTTACTCATACATAAAATAAGAGATTGAACTAAATGGCCTTTGGGATTTCTTTTAGCTCTAAGCCTAAAATTCTCTATTTCATTGCCTATGCTGCAGAAGCATAATTGGAAAAAGACATTTCCTAGGTACCCCCTAGAATTTGAGGAATTAATTTTTCCATGAGTATTTATAAAGTTCAAATTATGGATTATAGCATTTCATTAGGTTTAGTATGAATGCACAGCAACATTAAGACAGAGTCCTTGCTGTAGAGCAGTTCATTGGGAAACATAGGACATATATTCCTGAAAATATAATAATCCTAGAGCTTTGCTTTCATCAATTTGAGGGAAGTTCCTCAATTGATGTGAATCAGCAAGACAACTGCATTTATAATATTATAAATTTTTGTGAGGGCAATGAAGGGTTAAGTGACTTCCATGATCACACAACTTGGATGTGTCAAAAGCCTGCCTTAAATCCAGGTCTTCCTAATTCCAAGACTGTCCTTCATCAGTACATTATACTAATATGGGACAATATGAGTGAATGTATGTGTATATGCATATATACGTGAATGAATGAATGAATGAAACACTCACTATGTGCTGAATATGGTACTAAGCAATAAGTGTCATTATGCACCACAGAATTCACAGAATCATAGTAGCTCAGAACTAGAAGAGTACATAGGTGATGCAATGGTATAGTAAATAGAGTACTATAGAAAACTTGGGATCACTGTACCCTTCCTTCTCCCAAGGAGCTCTTTTAGGGCATTCTCAGGTTTGGAATTAGAAAGACTTGAGTTCAAATGCGACCTCAGACACTTACTAGCTAAGTGATTCTGAACAAATCATTTATATTCTGTCTCAGTTTCCTCAACTATAAAATGGTTACAATAATAATACCCACCTCCTGAGTTAGTTGTGAGGACTGATAATTGTAAACACTTAGCACAATACAGCACACAGAAAGTATTTAATAAATGCTTGCTTTGTTCCCTTTCTCTCTCCCCCAAGACACCTTTAGAGTCATTAAGTTCAACTTTCATTATACGAATCCTTCACCCATGAACATAAATCTCTGACTGAACATCTCCAATAACAGGGAGTTTACTCCTTAATAAGACAACTTCTTCCATGTTGAGCAGTTCTAATTGCTTGGAGCTCCTCCCTTTGTGGATCCCATAAATTAGCTCTGCAGCAATTTCTACCCTTTTGCTCTAGTTCTCATATGCAAGTCTCTTTCCCTGCTTACAAAGAAAAAATTCATCTTTGCTGTAATTTTCCTTCTCTTTTTCAGCTGAACACTCTTGAGTTTAGAGAAGTACAGATTTGTAGCATTTTAGAGTGAAAGGAGTTTAACCATTCCAGATCTCATCATATTCTGTTCACCTTCCTAAGAAAGAGCTCTAATCTATCCAAGACTTAAATGTGAAATCAGAAATGAGCAGTATTCTAAAAACAACAAACCCTGACTATAGTTGGACTATGACTAAAGCTCCAAGAACTTATCTACCATGATTGTCGTTGTTGTTGTTGTGTTTCAATTCCACTGTGCACCTTTTCTATAACATGGTCAAGAATTGCCTGGAGAAGCTAAGGGCTTGGCTGACTTGTTCCAAAACATTCAATCAGTATGCAGCAAAGAAAGATGCTGGTTCATCTAGATCTTTCTGAATCCTGGTTAGCTTTTTATGAACTATGTCATGCAGTCCTCTATTTTCAAACCAAAATGGAGAATACAGTTTAGGAAGTAAACCTTTTCAAGGAACTCTGCCATAGTAATGATGAAGATGATTGTGACAATGAGGGGAGGGAGAGTAAGGAAGAAGATTTGGCAGCCAAGGAAAGTGAGGCAGTAAAGAGCTTGGAGAGTACTCCAAGTTGGGAAGACCTGTGTTCAAGTCTTCCCACTGAAAAAGTTGGTCAATGATCTCTAGGCAAGATATTTAAAGTACTTATAAGTGTCCCCAAGCAACTGCTCAAAGGCTATAAATTGTACAGTAATTGCTGATCTCCCTTAGTAAAGAGTGTAATCATATTAACACCTCCAAACACTTATGAAATTTCAGATCTAGATAAGATTATAATAAATTAATGTTATAAAGATCATTTACTAGATCATTTGAGTAAAATATTTTACTCAAAAAAAAATCTGAGAAATAAGTGATAAAATAATGTACCAGTAAACATTTAATAACCAGCTCTCTAGAGAAAAAAAATCTACAATACACAGTTCAAAGATTAATTTGCATTATTAACATTTTCTCCATCATTTTCTTAAATTTATAAAATCAACTAAACAATAAATCAAGCATTGATATGTAGCATTTGCTCATTTCTGAGTTGTAAATGCTCACAGGAAAATTTATCAATTGACTTTCATGAGTTAGTATGACCTAGTTCCAAAATACCCCCAGATGGGGAAATTCATATTTAGAGAAGTTAAATGATTTAAAGCATAGTATCAGAGCTGTCATTTTGATTTCAGGTCTTCAGGTCCTATGTTCTGTTACTTTCCATCATAGCATGCTCTGGTCTGGCACTGGAATTTCTTGAATTGGGGGAAGGATTTGGAGAGGTTTGACATGATGAAATCTATACTTCAGGAAAATCACATTAGTGGTCAAAGGAATAATGGATTGGAATGGGGACAGAATTGAGCAGTACAATAATCAGTACAATAACCGGTACAATAGTCAGTACAATAAGCAGTAATCCAGGGATGAGGTAATGAGTGCCTGCACTAAAGGGGCAGCAACATCAAAAGAGAGAAGGTGCCATATTTAAGAAATCTTGCAAAAGTGAAATCAGCAGGCCTTGGCGACAGCTTGGATATTGGGGCTGAGAGACAATGAGGAATCCAGGATAACTGCTATGTTGTAAACCTGAGGGACTGAGTGGATGATGTTGATCTTTACAGTAATGGGGAAGGAAGGGGAAGGGGAAATGGGTTTAGGAGGAAATATAATGAGTTGTTTTGCATATATTGAGTTTAAAACATCCACCAGACATCCAATTTGAATTATACAAAAAGCAGCTGAAGATGTGAGATTAGAAGTCAACAGAGAGATTGGAGCAGGAAAAGTGACTTGAGAATCATCAGAATAAAGAAGGTAATTAAATTCATGGTGGGTGATGAGATTGCCAAATGAAGGAGAATAGAGGAAGAAAAGAAAAGGACCCAGGACAGAACCCTGAGGTTCATTTAAAGTTAGAGGACATAATCTGGAGGACGATAGAGAAATATTAATAATAGAGGTTAATCTTTAAAGTGTGTTGTGCTTCACCTGTCAGATTGGCTAAGATGACAGGAAAAATTAATGATGATTGTTGGAGGAGATGCGGGAAAACTAGGACATTGATGCATTGTTGGTGGAGTTGTGAACGAATCCAACCATTTTGGAGAGTAGTTTGGAACTATGCTCAAAAAGTTATCAAACTGTGCATACCTTTTGATCCAGCAGTGTTACTACTGGGATTATATCCCAAAGAGATTATAAAGAAGGGAAAGGGAAAGAGATTATAAAGAAAGGAATTCGTGTATGTGCACGAATGTTTGTGGCAGCCCTTTTTGTAGTGGCTAAAAACTGGAAACTGAATGGATGTCCATCAGTTGGAGAATGGCTGAATAAATTGTGGTATATGAATATTATTGAATATTACTGTTCTGTAAGAAATGACCAACAGGATGATTTCAGAAAGGCCTGGAGAGACTTACACGAACTGATGCTGAGTGAAATGAGCAGGACCAGATCATTATATACTTCAACAACAATACTATTTGATGACCAGTTCTGATGGACCAGGCCATCCTCAGCAACGAGATCAACCAAATCATTTCCAATGGAGCAGTAATGAACTGAACCAGCTATGCCCAGAAAAAGAACTCTGGGAGATGACTAAAAACTATTACATTGAATTCCTAATCCCTATATTTATGCACACCTGCATTTTTGATTTCCTTCACAAGCTAATTGTACAATATTTCAGAGTCTGATTCTTTTTGTACAGCAAAATAACGTTTTGGTCATGTATACTTATTGTGTATCTAATTTATATTTTAATATATTTAACATCTACTGGTCATTCTGCCATCTAGGGGAGGGGATGGGGGGGTAAGAGGTAAAAAATTGGAACAAGAGGTTTGGCAATTGTTAATGCTGTAAAGTTACCCATGCATATATCCTGTAAATAAAAGGCTATTAAATAAAAACCAAAAAAAAAGTGTTGTGCTTACTTTTCTTCTTTTGGAGAGTCAGTTGTTAAACATTTATGAGCATACTCCTGTACAGCATTCCATATATTTGATTGCTCCCATAAGTGTGCATAACCACAGGGAGTCAAATAGTGTTGGCAGAACATCTGTGTGCCATTGAATCTTGAAAATATGATGAGTAGAAAATGTCAAGAGAATATGCTGTTCAACCTTCATAATCTGGTCTCCAATGTGAAGAAAAGCAGAGAACTTGGAAAGGGTTAGAATAAGGGCTTAATAGCTGAGATCTCTTAGTCCAACCCCATGTCAAATCATTTGTGTCAGATAAATGATTCAACAGAAATCCCATCAGACTCCCAAACTGCTCATTTCCAACATGTCTGGAATGATGTAATGTCTATTCACCCTGCCACCCTCTTTCTATATCTGCTGGAATACATCTTATCACTTCATCTTGTATACCCACAGTTTCCATCTGTAATAGGTTCTTCAGCTCTCTGCATTATGACAAATACTTATTTCATTATTTTGATGGCACGGAAAATGATCATGTTACAAAACCAGCCTTTCATGTCTGCTAACTCCAAACAAAAATCATGACATTATTTATCTTTAACTCCCAGCAAATGCTATACTGACAAATCTCAAGCATTGGAGGCAAAATGTTTTTAATATGACAGATTAAATATTTGGCCAAAGTAGCCCTAGCATGCTCATTTTCTTAGGAAAGGTGGTCACTTTTATTCATTTCTGGAAATTGTCATGGATCTCCAGAGTGCTGCAGTCAAAAGTCCTCTAAATTCAGGCTCTTTAATATTCCTTCAGCAGATATGTGCCAAGCACCTAAATAAATGTAGGAAACCATTCGGTGGCAGGGATGAGGGTGGATAGGTGGAAAGGAAAGATGGTCCCTGCCTACACTGAGCCTACAATATGTTGTAAGACACATACCCAGATAACTATATCTAGCAGACTTGGTGAAGTGAAATTTTATGCTGGGGCGGTGATCTAAAGGTCAATGGTATATCTCAAACTAAGGATCTTGGGGCAAATTGAGCTGAGTAGGTAATAGAAGGAAAGGCACAGGGATGCCAGTCAGAAGATACTTCAGACACAGGTTCACTAATTTTGGGAAAGAGAGCAATCCATCCCCGAGAAAGTCCAGACATTGCATGGTAGGGGCAATCTCCTAATCCTGGTCTCTAAGCAAAGTAGGCTATTTTTCCTTAAAAGGTATTAAAACCATTCTGAAGATCTGCTTAACTTAGAGGACTTAAGACTCAGAATGCTGGGTTCTAGACTCTCTCAGAATCCTCCTAAACAAGGAAGTTGTGCTTTGTTGAATCAATTCAGGGTATTGTTGATGTATTCTTGTTGAATTATTTTCTCTTGCTATGGCTAATTATATAACTTCCTTTTGTTAATGGTTGAATGGCATAGGAGTTTCTCATTTGATTCCAATATCAGGCTTAAACTATCAGGGGACTCACCAGAGTCAAGCCCACAGTAGAGCACCTTCCCTCCTGTGTTTAGGAGGAAAGCTGGTTGGATATACAGGACATAAGTGTGAATGTGTTGGGAGCTATTGGAGGTCCTGAAGGTTAGGCAAAGGGATTTAGAGAGGAAATACAACCCTCCTGAATAATAAATATGCTGTTCTGAATGTCAAAGGCCCATTCAGCTTGTACTATTGACATCTCTGGTTGAGCAATTTGAAATTACTTTTTGCTAGGTGAAATTCAGGCAACAATGTGATATAATGAAAAGAGCAGAAGAGTTGGGAATCTGAGTTCAAATCTCAGCCCTGAAAATTGTGACCTTGAAAAACATCACATCATCTATGGGCCTCAATTTTCTCACCTAGGAAGCCCAGTGGATAAAGTTCTGGGTTTGGAATTAGGAAGACTCATTTTCCTGAATTCAAACTTGAAATTCAAATCTAAGGTTTGCCTCAGTTTCTTCATCTGTAAAATGAATTGGAAAAGGAAATGGCAAACCACTCCAAGAAAATCCCAAATGGAGTTATGAAGTATCAGACATAACTGGAACTACTGAAAAACAACAAAAATTCTATTAAGCATGCATTATTAGGAAGGCATTGCTCAATTCAGTAAACATTACTAAATAATATTATATCTAATCCATTATGCTAGGCTACAGAAACAAACATAAAAAATTCCTTGCCCTCAAGAAACTTATATTTCTATTGGAAGATTACTTCATGTATATTGGTGAAAAAAATTCCAAGTGATATGAGGAAAGAAAGAGCATCATCAATCCAGGAAAATCATGAATGGTTTCACAGAGGAGGTGGTACTTGAGCTGAGTCTTGAAGAACCTGGATTCTGAAATTCAGAGTTGAAGAACATTCCAGGAAGGAGGAGATGGAAGAAAGATAGTGGTTTGTATGAATACAGAGGAAGAAAATGGAATTTTGAGTTGAGGGAATAGTTAGTAATTCAGAGAAGCTAGAATATAGAGCTTGTGAAGTGATGGGAAACAGGGCAGTAAAGATAAATTAAAACTGGATTGTAGTGGGGTTTCATATTTATTTTGTATATAACAGAGAGCCACTGAAGGATTTTGAGCCAGGATGTGACATGGTAAAGCTGAGCCTTAAGAAAATATTGTGGCAGCTTTGTGGAATAGAAGTTTTAGGGAGAATCGATGGGAAACAGGAAGACCAGTGCAAAAGTCCAGTCAAATGGTTAAAAGGTCTGAACTAGGGTCATAGCACAGTCAATAGAGACATAGGAGAATTTGATAAATACTGTGAAGATAGAATCAACAAGGCTTGGCATCTGATTGAATAAGGAGGTTGAAGGAGCTAAGAGTCAAATATGAATGAAATTATAAGAGCAAATGAATGGAAAATTAATAGTGTCCTTGTCTGAAAAGAAGAAGTTTGGGAAAAGGACAGGTTTAGAGGTAAACATAATGAATGTTACTTTGAGATAATGAAATGTTTTAGAATACTCAAGTAAATAGATCCAACAGATCCTTGGTGATGCCAGTTTGGAATTCTCATGAAAGATTAAGACTGGGGGCAGATAGGCGGCACAGTGGATAGAGCACCAGCCCTGAAGTCAGAAGGACCTGAGTTCAAATCTGGCCTCAGCCACTTAATACTTTCTAGCTGTGTGACCCTGGGCAAGTCACTTAACCCCAATTGCCCCAGCAAAAAAGAAGAAAGAAAGAAAAAGAGAAAGAAAGAAAAAGAGAAAGAAAGAAAGAAAGAAAGAAAGAAAGAAAGAAAGAAAGAAAGAAAGAAAGAAAGAAAGAAAGAAAAAGAGAAACAAACAAACAAAGAAGAAACATTAGGGCTGGATACATAGACTTTGGAGTTATCTGAATAGAAATGATTGTTGAACCTGTAAGAATTTATGAGATGAGATGAAAGAGAGACAGAGACAGAGAGACAAACAGAGACAGAGAAATACACAGAGACAGACAGAAACAGACATAGAGAAAATAGTATGTGTTCTATAGAAATTCATAGAAGAATGAAAGTGAACAGCTTGGGGTGGAGGAGAAAGAGAAAGCTACATGAGGAAAGGGACATTTCAGTTGAACCTTATAATTTAGATATTATTTTGACAAACAAGATAGGGCAGGGCAAAAGGCATTCCAGGAAGAGGTAATAACATGAGTAAAGATATGGAGAAAGGGAAATGAAGAGTAGGTTTGAGAAACATAGAGACTAGTTTGAGGAAAGGAAGCCCCTTAACTACTAACTACTAACTAACTACCCAGTAGAATACAAGACTAGAAAATTAAGTTGAAATCATTATAAAAAGGCTTGGACACCAAATTAAAGATTTTAGATGGGAGATTAAAAGCCCCAAGCCTGGACTCAAGAAGACCAGAATTCAAATCTGACCCCAGACATTTAAGAGCTATATGTCTCTGGGCAAGTCATTTAATTCTGTTGGCCTAAGTTTTCTTGTTGATAAAATGAGCTGGAGAAGGAAATGGCAAACCATGCCAGTATCTCTGCTAAAATAAATAAGCAAACAAACAAAAATGGAGTCACAAAGAATCGGATATGACTGAAACAACTCAATAACATCGACAAATAAATTTGATTTTTAAATGATTCCTTAGGTGCATCTCGGCTCTCATACATTTCATGAATAACAACCCAGAAAGAATACTATGAGAGCTATTTGGTGAAGATTTGTTGAGCATTTTTGCAAGAAAAGTGCTAGGTATTTTTATGTGGAATTACAACATATAGAATCAGGTTTTGAGTCAGCATAATTAGAGTGGATTGTGCCTGGATATCCACTCCAAGAGGCTTACTCACATTTATATTTGTAGAACCGTTTAGCAGGTAGCAACAGCCTTTGTTGATATAAGTTGGACAATTTGGAGTAAGTAGATGTGGCAAAGAGGGAACCAGACATTCCTTAATTCCCTATCTTAATGTCTTTCATAATGATCTCAAAAGTTAAGGAACTAAACAAGTAACAAAGGTGACATTTGGAAACCTGACTTTATCAGAGCTTACTCGAGGATTCATAAGGGGGAATACTCTACCAGCATGAGTAACTGCATGAGTTAGAACCAGATAGTACATGGCCCTCAATGAGGCCTTGCTGGATCCCTCCTAAACAGAAGTGATTCCTCCTTGCAGTGACCCAACACTCCTTCCATCCCTACAATTATTTTTTTACTACTTCATACTTCTTAATTATTTAATTTCATGTTTCAGCTATTTGGGGACATGTCATCTCATATACTATTTGGTAAACTTTTTGAGGACAAGAATCTGCTTTAATACTTCAAGGATTTGTGATTTCAATAATGTGGGTTGTGTATGCTCTTCATGGGTTTCTACAGTTAGAAAAAAAAATCATCATCTTGGGGCTGATCTGGGAGGGAGGGAGGAAGGATGTTTCACTAAAATGATCTAATACTGCAGGCTAAGCCTGACTCAGGACAGATTGGTGCTTCCAGTTTAGAAGGGAACTAAAATGAAATACTTGTAGACCATCTAATATTTAACAAAGGAAAATTTATTAACCATAGCATGGAAAAGATATTCAGCAGGGATATAGATTCCTTTGGGGGTAGCTTCCCTGATGCCAGTTTGCTACATTGGTCTGCTGGTCAGAAGTCTGAGGAAGGAGCTCCTGACTCCTCATGTGCTTAGAACACCAGGAAGCTATGTCAGTGATTTAAACCTTAGTCCCCTGGGCCAATTAAAACAGCTTTAACACTTTTTAAGGAAAAATTAGCTTACATAAATATTTGCATGAATGCATAACCAGATATCTCCATCAGCAGGTATGGACTGGAACTCTCTGTAAATTGGCCCTGTCATTTTTGGGGGGAATCCAGGTTCACCTTCAGATCTGCAAAGTAGTGTCAGAGTGGGACTTTAGTAGAATGTGTTAGCTATGTCTTATTGGTTTTGTGCCTCCCCCATGTTCTACATTATCAATACAGTGTTTTGGATAGTAAGTTCTCCCCATGGCTCCCCTGGAACCCTTTCTAAGTTGTCCCCCAAATTCCTAATACTATTGGAGTAATTGTCTATTTAAACCCCACTGTTCACAAGCTTCCAACAGTATTTCTTTTATCAAGTCAAACCCAGTGATTCCACATTTAAAGAAAAGACATTTAATCAAACAGAATAATATGTAATAACATGCAATTAAAATAGATATTAAACTCTCTCAATATTCATGTTCAAATAGCTTCCATTCCTACCCCCCTGATCTTTTATATTTCAGGGAGCACAAGGGTTCATTAACACTTCAGCCTTCCTAACAGTGTGGGAGAAAGTTATATTGCTCATAGCAGGTATACCAAGCTCCAGGTCCCACTAACTCACTCCTTCCCTAGCTCAGCACCTATCTTACTGTTTTTGTCCCTGTCTTTCTGTCTGTCCCTGTTGGTCTATTTCTTTCTGTCTCTGTCTCTCTCTATCTATCCACCTCTGAATCCATCTCTGACTGTCTGTCTCTCTATCTCTGTCTCTGTCTCTCTCTATGTCTGTCTCTCTTTTTATCTCTCTGTCTCTATTTCTCTCTGTCTCTCTCCATCTTTGTCTCTCTCTTTCTGTGTGTCTCCATCTGTTTCTGTCTCTCCATCTCTGTCTCTTTATACCTTTCTCTGTATTTGTCTCTCTGTTTCTGTCTCTTTGTCTCTATCTCTGTCTCTGTCTCTCTCCATGTCTCTGTCTCTCTCTTTGTCTCTTTCTCTCTGTGTGTCTCTCTGTCTCTCTCTCTCTCTCTCTCTCTCTCTCTCTCTCTCTCTCTCTCTCTGTCTCTCTCTCTCTCTTTCTCTCTCTCCCCTCTCCCATTTTCTCGTGTCCCTGTCTCTTACTCTTTTTCTAGGTCTGGTTGCTTATATTCCTCACCATAGGCTGCTCACTTCTTGACCTGTCTTTAGACATATCACCTGTTCCTCACTCTCTCCAATGAGATTTCTATAAGTTTTTTAAAACTAAGTGTACCAGTGGCTGCTAGTGCATAGACTTTTGGGAGATGTAGTTCCTAAAAGTAAAATATGGCATTCATTCCCTCTTAGAAGTTTTTAATAAATCTAATCGAATGAATGGAAGGTTGAATAAATGAATGAATGACTATTAGGTGAAATAGTTCTGTGGGGAGCAGGAAGTCATTAGAGACTTTTGCCCAAAACAGTTAAAAATAATTATAATCAGGCCATTTCTATTCCTACTCATTCTGCATCCTTGGGACATTTTACCTCTTGGCATTTTCCTTTGTAAAATGAGACTGAAAAGGCTCTTCAGAGTTGAGGTTGGACATGAGTGGAAGAAAGAATTGGAAAAGAAAAGGTACATTGTGATAATGAATATATTGACTGAAAAAAAACATTTATGTAATCCAGCAAAAAAAAAAAAAAATATAGCAACTGATTGGGTTCAAAAAACTTTCTCTAGAATATCTTCCCTTTTTTTTTTCTTTTCTGTTCCATAACATGTAATTTTATAGTTATGGGAGCATACTGATTCCTACCCCCTCTCCACTCCTACTTTAGACTACATAATACTGTCAAAGAAATTAATACTTTACTCTGAATTTTTAGGCTCAAGTCTTCCAGAAACAATTTAATTTAGCATTAATCTACATCTAAGCTAATTCCAGCTTGAAGAAAAATTGTCCAAGCCAATATAGTCCTTCATGCCTTCCAACATAACTCTCTGCCCCAAGATGATATGAGTTGATATTTGTAGCAATTTTAAACAAAGAAAAGATCATGATATGTTAAAATACAGTTTTAGGCTAATATTCTAGAGTCTCTCCTCCATTTCTCTTATGACTTCTCCTCTTAAGAATTCAATGATCTTTCTATGATCGATATCTTACTTTCTTTTGCAAAAGAAAACACTCTTCTTAAGTGGGTATGACACCACACTTCAGGGAGATGGGGAAGCATTCAATGGATTCATCTCATCTAACTCCCTTATTTCACAGATAAGGAAACAGAGGCCCAGAAGGGTGACCTGACTTGCCTAAAATCACAAAAACATTTAGTCGCAAAGCTAGGATTAAAGCTGAGATACTCTCTCTCCAGATGTCTTTTTTTGCTATAATGTCTCAAATTCCGCACTAAATAATGAATCCCATTTCTCTGAAAGTTCATGGAACTAAAATCAAGAATTTAATAATCTCTCAGAGCTGGTAGTCCAAGTTTTTATGTATTCTCTTCCCTTGAAAGGCTTGAAGGATAGTGTTAGAGTAGAAATGAGATGAAGTTACACAAGTGTGTTTGTGTCTCAGTGATAGTCTCCTCTTATAATCATCATCAAGGAAAATTGATCTGTCAGTCCTGGATTCAGAGCAGCGGGAATTCTGGCAGCTGCAGGATAATGGGAAGGGTTTTTTTTTTTTTTTTTTCCCCCATCAATGTGTAAAATGCAAATAAAAAGTAGCCAAGTAAGTCAATGAGACAGAGAGAAAGAGAGAGAGAGAGAGAGAGAGAGAGAGAGAGAGAGAGAGAGAGAGGCTATGTGCTAAACTGGAGCCACTGAGATGGGTAAAGTTGATTTCTCATTCTCAAGCACAAGTTGGCAAGGAACAGCAAAAAGATCTGTAGTAATAGCTAGTATTTACATGACCCTTTTAATAATTTCAAAGCATTTTAGAAATATCATTTCATTTGATCTTCACAAGAACCCAGGGAGGCAGGTTTACTCCATTTTACAGTTGAGGAAACTGAGACAAAGAGAAATGGAGGGACTTGCCCAGATCATAAGGCTAGACTCTGTCTAAGGCTGAGATTAGAATGGTGGCCTCCCTTACTCCCGAGTCTGGTAATTTTATGCCCTGTTACTAACTAGGTGCCATTAAAAAAAAAAAAAAAAAAAAAAAAAAAAAAAAGGAAAAAAAAACCGACTTTTTAGAAAAGATTTATATGAAGCAAAAAGAATATCAAAGAAAAGATTTTAAAAAATGCTTAATATGCATGAGACTGTGAAAACAAATGATGGGGGGGAGGGGAGGGGAAGGGAGCCAGACTATTCAATTGTAATTTTGATTCTGATTACATAGGATAGAACAAAAAATGATTGATGACAATTTCAGAAAGGCAGAATAATGCTTTGAAAAGATGCTAGATTAAAAATCACAGGATTTGTCTTAATCCTGACTTTTTAGTTTACTTCCTGGATGACTTTGGGCAAGTCACAATCTCAGAACACTTATCTAGATCTCAGACACTTAACTTTGAAAAATGAGGGGGTTAAAAAGGACTCATGTAAATATTCTATCAGCCTCCAGAGAAAGAACTGAAGTTGTCTGAATACAGACAAAAGCTATTTTTCACTTTTTCTTCCTTCCTTCCTTCCTTCCTTCCTTCCTTCCTTCCTTCCTTCTTTCCTTTTCTTTCTTTCTTTCTTTCTTTCTTTCTTTCTTTCTTTCTTTCTTTCTTTCTTCCTTCCTTCCTTCCTTCCTTCCTTCCTTCCTTCCTTCCTTCCTTTCTTTCTTTCTTTTCCCTTTAGTCTTCTTGACCAAAATGACAAATAAGAATATAATTTTACATGATTGCATATGTAAAACATGTCAGATTGCTTACTATTTCAGGGAAGAGGGGAACAGAGAGAAGTAGGAATAGCATTTGGAACACAAAACTTAAAAATAAAACAAATTAATGTTAAAAATTGTTTTTAGCAAGCAGGTAGGGGTGTAATACAGAGAGAACTGGCCTTGAGATCAGAAAGGTCTGAATTTAAATCCAACTTCAAATACTATAGTTGTGTGACCCTAGGCAAGTCACTTAACCCTGATTGTTTTTACATATAATTGGGAGAAAATAAAATATAATTTTTTAAAAAGAAAAGAAAAATAAGGGGTTTAGATTAGACGATTCTTTTGGTCCCTTCTGCCTCTAAATCTAAAATCCTACAATTCTATGAAATCCAAGAAAAATAAGATGATGGTGAAGAAAACATAACTGTTTTCAATATTCTAGATCCAAATGAACTGCATCCTAGGGAAAAGAACTGAAAGAACTGAAGATCAGAAATGTCTATCCACTGTCAATGATCTTTGAAGAACCACAAAACAAAGGATATGTTACATGATTGAAGAAGAACAAATATCATTTTTTCATAAAAAGGAAGAAGATAGAATCTTCCAACTAGAGGCAAGAATTTTTTACTTGGATTTTCTGCAAACACATTTAGGATTTTAGAATTGGAAAGAATGTTGAAGATTTTCTAGGTATTCTCTTTCATTTTGCAAATGAAAGCCAAGACTAGGCCAAGATCACCCAGCTAATTATTCCACAGAAAAATTCAGGGCTCTTGATTCTAAGTCCAAAATTCTTTGTACAACAACATACCTCTTTTCCTTTAATTGCTGTCCTTAAATATTCTATGTAACTTATGGCTCAGAATTCCAAATTCTAGCTTTATAAGTTCTAGGTTAAATTTTGTAGGTTTTTCCAAAAATCATAACTCTGCCTAGTATTGTCTCTTCCCTTAATTTCTTTGAGAATCTAAAACTATAGTGCATAGCTAGATATCCAGTGATGTGGGTAAAAAGTTCAGTTCCCATATAAGTAGTCCAGGTAACAATGCATGTTAGATATAGGACAGTCTTTATTTTACTAGCTAAATCTTGACAATGTTTTAAAAGATTTTAGCAATTGCCTAAGTTTGGATTCATCTCCTCCCAACAGCCTAGGAATCAGGAATTCCTACAACTCAGCCAAGTGGTTTCCCCTTCCATATCTGCAGTCTCTTTGACCAAGCTACTCTGTCATTGTCTATCTCTTGGGCCAGGAATTTGGGACCCAAGAATTTTTGTTACTTTATAATTCTTTTGAATGATGCTACATTTAGATTGAGATACTCAGTTTTCACTGACTACATCTCTAAATATGACAAAGGGGAGATGCTGTTGGGGAATGTCCTAAACTTGGTCCTTGGGAGGCTATGCCAGTGTACAGGATTCAATGCCCAGGAACAAAAGTCTGCTCTCAGCTCTCACTGGATCATTAGGAAGGATCTTGTGGCTGATTTACAGTGGCCTGAGTTAATGAAATCATACCCAGAAGATGACATCTTCAATATTCTATGAATGGGTAGACAAGAATCCAGGCCTAGGAGATGGCTTCAATCCTTTCAACCAAGTTGTTAATAGGTATAATCATACCCTCCATAAAGAAAATCAATTTAAGTCCCAAACAAAGGTGCATTTTCATTAAATTTTCAAGTAGAACAAGCTATCTTGATAAACTCTCTATATCTAGTTCAGAATTTTCATAAATTTAGACCTCTTCCAGTTAGTAAGATGTATATTATTCCAAATATTAACAAAAGAATTAGCAAGAACTGATTTCTGAACTAGTCAATTCAGAAATAATTGAATTTTTCTGTCTTAGAGCATCTGAGCAAAGTTCAGTGAAATAAAGTATTATTTGTTTGCCCCAGGCATTTAATCTAAAACCTTTTCTCAGCTCACAGTTAAAAAAAAAAATTTGCTGAGGTCATCAGGGGATTATCCAGCCAATATTATTTCACTGGTTTAAACAAACTTTGGATCTATTTCTTTTCAGCGACTTCTAACTGAAATTCAGATAGTACAATAAAGCTTGATAATGGCATTCTCATTTTTAAAAAACTTAAGAGTATATTATTAAAGGGATGATATCAGAGAATTTTAAAAGGGAAGATAGTGAAGATTAAGAGCCAGTGTAAGTTCAATACGACAGATCAAATGAGATTCCAGGAACTCTGACTTAAGAATCATTGATCATTCTACTGTGTCATTCTGCTTCTCGGATGATTAGATAATTTCTGAATCTCTCACCTCTAAAATCCCGTTTCTAGACTTCAGTAGACCACTAATTGGCTTTTGCCCTACTTCAATTGAGGACTCCAGAGCTCAAGTAATGCCCAACTTCAGTCTCCCCCAGTAGCAAGTATTACAGATGTGCATTACTACATTTAGCCATTTTTTTTTTAAATGAAGCAGTCATTAAATACTTACTTTAGGTTAGGTACTTGCTAAGCACTTAGTAGAGCAAAAACAAAGTCCCTACCCCCCCCCCCCCAGTGAGTTCATATTCTAATGCAGGAGATAACATAATTATTATGTACATATAATAATAATGATGAACACATGAGATATATTTAGTGAAAATGGTAGGCAATCTCAGAAGGAAGACACTAATGAGTGGGAGGAGATGGTCTAGAAAACTGGGAAAGTCCTTCTCCTGTAGAGAGTGAGATTTGAACTAAGTCTTGAAGGAAGTCAAAGAGAAAAAGAATGTGGAGGTGCAAAGGAAGAGATTTCCAGGAGTGGAAACTAGTCAATGCAAGAACATGGCCTCTAGAGATGGAGTGCTGAGTGTAAGAAATACTCACAAAGATCATTGTAATATGCATGGAAGGGGGGAAAGTATAAGAAGACTAGAAAGGAAGGAAGGGACCAGGTTACCCTATTTCTTATGGGTACTGAATGAGTATCATATTTATGAAGAGTACTGAAACTTAAATTCATCCAGAGAATGGTGCCCCAGATGGTGAAAGGACCAAAGCTATGCTATATAAAGCTAGGTTAATGGAATAGAAGTTGTTTATCTTGGAGAAGAAAAACTTAAATTGGGAGTGGAATTACTGTTTCATAGGAGCAAAGATCCCACCAAGCAGAATGAAGGAAGAAGAGAAAAAGGTGTAAAAAGAGATTTTTTTACTCTAGATAAGGATATCTTGCTAACAATTTAAAGCTGTCCTGAAGTGGAATGAATGGGTTGCCTCATAAAAATGAGTTACCTGAAGTCATTAGAGTTATTCAAAATGAAGTTAGATGATCACCTGTGGAGTATTTGATAAACAGTATCTTGTTCAAGAAAAGGTTGATAGTTGATAGTTTGGAAGTTCCTTTCCAAATTCAGTTTGTCACTCTACATTTCTATAGAGTTGGTTCATTAGAGTTTAAGCTTCACAAGTGGAATGTTTAACATATAAGGGTAAGGAGATGAGAAGAGCAAAAGTATATATCCCAGTGCAGGATCAGGGATTAAATTCTATAATAACTCATCAGTCTCCATTATCTTCATCTAAACAAAATTTTCCATATCAATCTCCAGCATTTGACCTCTCCTTTTATTTTTTTGTTATCTTCAGTTTAACTATCTTCTTTGTTTGTTTTTTCCAGAAAATTATGTCTGATACTCCACAGAAATACAGTGAAAAGGGAACAGGATTTAGAGGTAAAAGATTTTGGTTACAATCTCACCTCTACCACCTATATGACTGTTCCCACACAAATGATGTGTAAAGTCCCTCCCCTGTGTAAATCTGTGATCCTATGATTCTTCATGTGTTCTATAAAACCATTCTGAAATTGCTAAAATGATATTTTTTAAAAATATATAAAATAATAAGAAGAAACACTTCCCCAACTTCCTAGAAAATAACAATTTCTGAATCAATCTATGGTTTATTTGAGGAAACAAAAATAAATGGTGTGAGAGTCTAAGCAGAAATGTTTAAAATTAGATTCTAATTACCAGCATCTCTTCATGTTGACATATATACATCTCAGAGAAGCTCCTTCTAGAAAAGAGTTATTTCTGCCCACCCTTTACTGTACATTCTCTGAAACTGAGACTTGGGGGTTTGACCAGCTCTGTTCACAGGCTGAATAAATTCTTTTAGTTTGTGCCCTTACCTAACTTTTGAAAACTGTTCTCAGGACACAGTAGGTGAATGGTAGGATTGAAAAGCTGAAGGTGACTTTTGGAGATATATAAGAGATGGCTGTAGAGAGGATGAGAAGGCTGTAGGGAAGAGAGAGAGCAACCGTTTTCTTCCCTCTTCCTCCCCCCCATCCAATTGCCCACAGCAGCTTTGAAGAAACCCTTTCTGTTTCAGTGTGTAAATATACCCCTTGCCTTATGACAGGGCCTCTTCCTGTCTCCTTCACTCTTGCTCATGGCGTCTAGCATGTTGAAATGAACCCTCTAAAACCCGGTTAGCATGTCCCTGGTCCACATCCCCATTCTAGAGCAGCAGAGTCCCCCACTCCTCTGGCAAGATCTTGTGCTCCTTAGAAGCTATTTAAGTTGTCACCCTGATTTGTGAATTATTTCTGCATGAGGGAAAGTCCTGGGTTTTGAAGGAGGTTCCTCTAATTATTATTCTAGATGGGTTTTTTCCTCCCAGTGGCTTTTACAAACCCTGTTTGGTTAAACCAGCTTTATACAGTTTTCTAAAAATCATTAAAGCTGTAGATTTTTTTTTAATTCGTAGCAGATGCAGTTAGATGGTGTGTACATAGAGTACTGAATTTAAAGTGAGGTCAAATTCTTCCTCAGACACTTTCTAGCTATGTTCCTCACACAAATCACTTAAAAACCTCTTTTAGACTAATTTTCTCATCGATGAAATGGTGATAATAATAGCACTTACTTCCCAGGGTGGCTGTGAGGATCAGATAACATAACATATATAAAGTACTTTGCAAATCTAAATGTTATATAAAATGCTAGCTATTATTATGGTATGTTTATTGTAGACTGGACTTGGCATAATGGACTTGGAATGAGGGAAATACGGGTTCAAATCCCATTGCTAAAACCTTCTAGCTGAGTGATTATGGGCAAACTACTTACCTGAGCCTCAGTTTCCTCATCTGTTAAATGGGGCTAATGATACCTGTACTGGCTGCTTTACAAGTCTGGGGCTCAAGAGAAGGAATGTGACTTGATCTCTTAGCAAACTTTAGTTGTCACCACCTCAATCTGCCAGTACCAACTATAACTTTCTCCTACCCATCCTTCCTTCTTGATCCTCCCTTTATCAAGGGACTATTAAGTGATGTGGAACAGGAATAACTAAGTTGGTGATGGTAAAACCAGTGATAAAATGGTCTAAAGGGAAGAGAGAGAGCGACTGTTTTCTTCCCTCTTCCTCCTCCCTATCCAACTGCCCACATCAGAAATCCAAATAGTTGTCTGGATTAGGTACTCTGGCACATGACTAAGCACCCCTAATCAAGGATATTGAAGCAGTTGTTGTCTTCCCTCCCCCACAAATTAATTGACCAGCTTTCCTTTCCTCCCCTAAAGGAAAAGCATTTACTGAAATAGCAGGAAGAGATGGTTGGATGGGGCTAGAAGGAGCTGGGGAGAAAGTGTTTGGATTTGTGATACCATTGTTATGGAATGTTCCTAGATAAGGGAACTCCCCTTACTCAATCAGCACCTTCTCTGCAAGTTAGGAACTCACAATGTTGCTTAGGATACCGAGAGATGAAGAAACTTGTCTAGTATCTACCAGAGACTAAACTAGAATCAGTGACTTTCTGATTCTAAGGCCAGCTCTCTATCCATCCCACTGTGCTACCTGTGCATAGAAAAGAAAGCAAGAAAACATTTATCCTCCACTACTCCTGAGCACATCTGTTCATAAATGCACACACCTCCAGTGGAGAATATATCTGTGACCAAATTACACATATGGAGGGGAACATATACACAGAACACATGTGACCAGATCCACTATATGGAAAGGTCCTTCCTAGTTGTGATACTGCTGAATGCTGATGCCTTCTGATGATGGCATTGTGCAATGGATCTGTTCCCGATTGGTATCATTTGTTACTTTGGTCCTGTTGGTTGTACAGCCCCAATTAGGCATCTTTCTACTCTTCTGAAGGTCACCGTAAAAGGCTGCTCCTGGGGGAACAGAGCTTTTCTCTACTTCTACCTTCTACCTTAACTAGAAGCTTTTAACTGAGTTTCTATTTCTTCCCCATAAGAAGAATGGACTCCACCATTTCTCTTTAACTTAAAGCCCAGAAGTTTAAGCTTTAGGTTTTTAAATTAGCCTCCTTATTGATCTCCCTACCCCAAGTCTTCCTATTCCAATGCATCTTGTATACTAATGCTCCAGTAATTTTCTTAAGCACAGACTTAATCAAGTTACTTCTACTCAACCAACTCCAGTGGTCATAATTGACAATATATAAATTCAGATCTTTACAATCTGACCCCAAGTATTTTTCCAGGTTCATCCTCCTACAGCCTGTACTGTGTTCCATCCAAATTTGCCTTTTTCCTTGTTTGTCCTTCTAAACACTTCATCTGCCATCACCATTCCTTTGCACTGACTGTCCCTCATGCTTGAATTGCTTTCTCTCCTTACCTTCATCTCACAGAATTCCCTCTCTTCCTTCATGATTCAGCTTTCAATTCCTAGATGAAGCCTTGTTTAATTTTTCCAAAGGCTAGTGTCCTCCCTCACTGGCTACCTTGTATTTAATTATTTTGTATTTATCTTTATATTTATTCTGCATATACATATGTGTATAATACACAATATACATATTCTTTACTATATCATATATGTGTATGTGTCTATATATTTGTTGTTCTTCACTCAGTTCAGACACTTTATGACCCTTTGGGGGTTTTTCTTGGCAAAGACACTGTAGTGGTTTGCCATCTCCTTCTCTAGCTTATTCCACAGATAAAGAAACTGAGGCAAATAGGGTTAAGTGACTTGCCTGGGATCACATTGCTAGTAAATATTTAAGGCTGGATCTGAACTCAGTTATTCCTGACTCCAGGCCTGGAACTCTATGTACTGTGCCAAATGGGTAGGTTACTCACAGTCTAAGGGGCAGGGAGGTAGTAAAGGTCACAGATGTCAGACCGGAATGCCAGAAATCAGAGCACTGGCATTCCTGATTCTAAGTAAAATCTGTTTCAATCACAGTTTCTGAATGCTTCTGCAAAGAGCAACAACTATTCCCAGGGCGTGGGTGGGCCTGAGATCACAGCTGGATAAGTAGAGAGAAGTAGGTTTTGTCTGCAAGAGAACACAATGCCTCTGTTCCTACTCAAAGGCTGTTCTCCAGCAACGAAGAACAATTAGCAAATTTATGAATCAGAAATTGGTTTAAAAGTCTAATAGAAAAGATTATCTTTTGTGAGTTAAGTAAGTTACTGACAGAACCTTGATTTCCTCCCTCATTTAGTGGTGTCATGGAAACAACACTGAACTTAAGTTCAAAAAACCTGCATTTGACTGATTCCTAACTTCTTGTTTCTCAGTTAATGACTATGGGCAAGTCAGTTAATGCCCTCATAAATTGGAGATGATAATGTTTCTATATCTGTAAAATGGAGATAATACTTGTAAATCAACAAATAAGCACTGACTGAGTGTCCAATAGATACTTAGATAGTATACACGCACACACCCCTACACACACACACAAAGAGCTAGGTTCCCCAATAGCATTGAACCTGCAGTCAGGAAGAATTCTAAGACATTTAATAGTTTAGCTGTCAGACAGAATACAAGGTTCAAGGTTCTGACAGAAGGGACAAACCAACAGCAGACAGGGGAGTATATCTTCTATTAAAAACTCTAATAGAACAAGACAGATCTACAGTTAACCCCTTTACATATGCCCTTGATCTAAGGGGCAGGGAGTTATCAGGAAGTATTCTGTCTAACAGATTACAATATTGATGATTCTCCCCCTCTCTCTCATCACTCACCTGAAACAGCTTTCTCTAAAGTTACCCAGTGGAAGGGTAGTTGGGGGTGATTATCAATGAATCATCCACATCCCACTTCAAGTAAGTGGTGAGATTGCTAGGCTCTGATATTTGTCAGGTGACAACAGGTGATCAGAGGCATGACCTAAATGTGCCCAAGATCTTGATATTTCTAGCATTTTAATTTGGTGGGCCAAGAAGTCTGTTCAAATGGGCTGAAGGATTTAGCCATGCTCTATGGTTCTTATACAAAACCATCAAGCTAGCATGGAATCAATTAGAGCAATCTGGTTTCTTAGCATTGGAAGTCTTCAGCCAAATGAGAAAAAACTGGTTGGAGGGTGGGGAGCAGCCAGAAGCACTTGACCAGAGGAGGAATCTGTAACTTTTAGATAGTCAGAAAATTTGGAACAGCAACTGCTGGTGGCTGTGTGTGCATTTGGAGGTGGGGACAAACTGGATTCAAGGAAAGAATTCATATTCAAGGTTCTATGAAGAGATCAACAGAAAAACAACATCAAACCTAAAGGGAAAATAATGAAGATTCTAGCAAAAGAACTTCCAGGAGCTGTGTTGCTTTTCTGCCACATGTGCTCTCTAAGCTTGAGACACTTTTTCTTGTACCCTATATGTGCTGATAAGAAAGTATGTCGTAATCTTTGGAGGGAGTATTTTGTACCAATTGTTCCCACTCTACCATTTTAGTACATATCCCTAAGTAAATGCTAATAAAGTCTGACTTACAATTTGATATCAACTGATAATCATGGGGGAAATATGCCAGTAAGGGCTCATGAACCATAGTATTAGAAAGATATCCCCATCATCTCAAGATTGCCCCTAGAACTGTGAAAGGAATGATGCCATCATCATCATCATCATCAATCTAGGAGCCCCACCTGCAAATATGAGTGGTAGTTGAGGTATAGAGCCTATGCTCCAATCTCTTGCTAAATATGATTATTTCTTTTTGGTCTTCATTCTTTTTTATCTATTTTCTGCATTTGACATAGTTGACCACCATCTTTTTGCATCTCCATCTCCATCTCCTTTGCTGTTTCATCATCCAATTGATACATATGTCAATCAGTAAGTCAATCAGCAAGCATTTATTAAGGCATAAGTAGAAAGGGGAGAAAAAATTCCTGCCTTCGAGAAACATATATTCTAATGGAACACACAATATGTAAATTGTCATCCAAGCCCTTGACTTAACCTCTCTATTCTTCTCTTTCTAAACTCTCTCTTGGTGACTTCATGAGCTCTCATGAGTTTAATTACCATGTCTACACAGATGACTCCCAAAACTATATCTCCAATCCTAATCTCTCCCTTGTGTTGTCTGCTAGACATTTCAATCTGGATAGCTCAGTCATCTCAAATTCAACATCTTCAAGACAAAGCTCATTATCTTTCCCTTAAACCTCATCTCCCTTCCAAAATTCCCCATTTTTCTCAAAGGTACTGTTGTCCTTCCATTGCCATTTCCCTCTCTAGCTTATTTTATAGATGAGGAAACAGGATCCAGATAATAGAACGATGAGATTCTATTCATTCTGAACCAGGAAGAAAAAGAAACCATTCTGGATCAGTCTTTGTATTTATTCTGTTCTCTCTCTACAGTTCCCGATTCCCTGTCTGTGGGCAGATGGAAGCATGAAAAGGAAGATAAATTAAATTATTTTCTGTTTCCTTTTTCCCCCATCTCAAATCCAGAAGAAAGAAATGAATGTCTCATTTGAAAAGTAGCACTTTATCAGACTGAGGAAGATCTGACCAAAGAGGCCCAGAAGAACCGAGAGCAAATGCGGCATTTTAATGTGCTGTTATTCTTTTCTTTCTTCTTTGTGCCAATCCCTCCGCCTTTGTTCAAGCTGCTTAGCACAGACATTTAAGGGGAATTCTTTCCTTGCTTAAAAAGCCTGCAGGCTTTTTGCGGGGCCACAAAATTCCTGTGCTTCTGATATCCTTAATGATGGACTTGTAAGAGGACAGAGATCCCTATCGCATCAGATCATTGCCACACCAACCTGTTTTATGTACTCTTTTATTCCCCATGATTTCACTGGTGCCTGTAATCATCCTCCTAGAAGATGCAAATGAGATTCTTGCAGGGAGCTACCATATCGGCTGTGGCAGATGGTGTTAGGGTAGCTCTCGATCTGTCTTGTTCTGTTGGGGTTTTGAATCGAAAATGTGCTACTCCTGTGTTCCGTTGGTTTGTGCTTTCTATCGCCACCACCGTGAATTAACCTTGGACCCCTGCCTTCTGCCTAGCCGAGCTGGTGTGTTTTTGTGGGGCCAGTGACCGTCCCTTGGCAAGCCCCCTTGCTTGCAAACTGTCCTTATGGGGCACCATGCAGCTGCCGCAGAGGTATGTGAGGAGATATCATTTACTGGGGACACGCCCCAAACACGGCCGACATTGCTTGTGCTGGAGAAATGCTGACACTAGCAGAGGTTTTTCTGACACGCTTATCAGAGCAGAAGGAATAAGAACAATTTCTCACATCTGTATGGCTTTTCTTAATAGAGGTTGTAACCTATTTGATGTCATGGACCCCTGATCTGGGGCAGTCTGGTAAAATCTGGTAAAATCCCTTCTTGGAATATTTCAGAATAGTTAAAGAGAATACTGCATTTCAGGTAGAGGCTGGTGAAGATAAAAATATGATTGTATTTCCATTCAAGTAAACAGACCCCCTGAAATCTGTTCAGGGACCCCTGGATGCCCTGTTAAGAATCTTTGTCTTAGAACGACCTTGAGAACTGAGAGAAAGAAGGGTAGTACCCAGGACCCCCTCTCCTTTTACTATGATTTTATAACAGCTAGACCCTGACTTTCTATGGGTTTCCCACCGATTTAAATCCTGTGCTCACCCAGCTCCCAATCTGTGCATTTCCCAATCCAATCAACCAGAGACATAAATTCAAAACAGAAAGCATTTAATGATAAAAAGTAAGAAATTCGATGAAGTTATTATGTGATCATGATGATCAAACCCATTCCTGATGGTTGCTTTTATTAGTAGCATGTCTTTGGCTTCCAATTAACTATCCTGAATTTGAGCATAATAATTGGGTGGGGCAAGGACATACACACACACACACACAGCCTCTCAGCTTTCTAAGGATCCAGAACTATTAGGGGAAGGTTTTGTCATTCTCTAAAGATTTCTTTATCCCTTCTCAGCTTGGGTTCATCATGGGTTAGCATCAATGTGGCTTTTATGTGCTTACTGCAGCTCCATTCTATCATTCATCCTGACTTTGATTACCCTGTTCTGGTTTTTGCTTGCTCTCTTATCTACACCTGCTGCTTGCCCATCATTATTTTCTGTCTGTCTCCATGCTCGCCACCCTAATTCCTCCATCCATCTATTATCCCAAGCATGTATATCCTTCATCTCCTTGAGATTTCCATTCTCTTTTTAAACAGTACCCTGAGCTCATGCTTGAGATCTGGAGAGAAAATAATTTTAGAGCTTTGCCTTCAAATGAACAATACTTTTGTTCCAAAGGCATTTTAGAGAATAAAAATGTTGCCCTTATATGTATAGATGAAAGAGACTTGTCTATGTGGTATTACGTGATAAATTATAGGGCTCAATTTCTTCATCTGTAAAATAAGCTACTAGATGGCCTCTGAGGTCCCCCCTAGAGCTAGATTTATAATTCTGTCATTAAACTTAGGTCTGCAATCAATTAATCAATTATGTACTAAACAACTCCTCAGTGTTCAGCACTGTAGTACCCAAGTCCCTGACCACAAGGTCATTATAGTTTATTTTAAAAGAAAAAGAATAAGCATGGGACATTGAAGGAAAATTAAGTGCCTAACTAGGAATGCAATAAAAATTCAGGGTATTTTTTTTTTCAAATTTGGCCTGAGATAATCAAGGAAAACAATGTGAAGAGGTACATTTGAGATAAATCTCAAAGAATGGATAGAATTTGGACAACCAGAAAGGGATAAAGGACAGCTAGGCAGTGCAGTGGACAGCACAATGAGCCTAGAGTCTGACATCTCTCTGAGTTCAAATCTAGCCTCAGGCACTTATTAGCTGTGTGACCCGGGGCAAGTTACTTAATTCTGTTTGCCTCAATTTCCTCATCTGTAAAATAAACTAGAAAAGGAAATGGCATGCCACTGCAGTAATCTTTCAAAGGAAACCTAAATGGGGTCCTGGAGAGTTTGGATATGACTGGAAAATGACTGAACAAAAGAAAAGGATAGAATTTTTTGTTTGTTAAAAATTAGGGAAGGGCATTCATTCCATGTGGGAGTGGGGTCCTGAAATGCCATGAGCAAAAGAATAGAGATGAGAATGAGTATGATGTGTTCAGAATCAGTGATTTCATTGTGACTAGGAGGAGACCATGTTTGTTGGGTAATAGTATGAAAAAAGGTTAGATTGAAGGGGAGGGCCAGATTACATGGAGGGCTTTGAAAGCTAAACTGAAGAATTTATATTTGATGTGGCAGGCAATGGCAAGCTAATGGGGTGAATAAAACTCCAGCAAAAAGACCCCAGGTACTTGGTAACTAGGTGGTCATAGGAACCAGCATAAGAGAGGACCTGCATTATTGTATATAATTGGGAGACCAAGTTATTCCCTGAGGCAAGCAGCCAGGAGCTTAGACAGAATTATCTTATTCTTAAATGGGCCATTTTGTTGTCTTTGTTGTGGTGGGCTCTTGTTGAATTTTTTTTTTTTGAGGGAATTGAGGTTAAGTGACTTGCCCAGAGTCACACAGCTAGACACCGTTAAGTGTCTGAGACCAAATTTGAACTCAGGTCCTCCTGATTTTAGGGCTGGTGCTCTATCCACTGCACCATCTCTTGGATAATTCTTTGTCAAATTCCTTGCATTGACAAAATTGTCATGATGTTATAATTAGATATCTAATCAAAAGGCCAAATTATAGGTGTTAACCCCTTTCCCCCCACCCCTCTGTTATTTTTCTTCTACAAAAGAAATAGTGGTACTTCACTTAATGTTTAATTCTTTCTAGGAATTTAGCCCACTTACTAAGTGGATTGTGGATTCATTAGGAACTGCCTGCATTATGGCAACAAGTTCTCTAGGAACTTTGTCTGACTTGAGGCATCTTTCCCTTTGTTGATGGTGAGTTCTCCTGGTGCATTTAGCCTGAGTCTTTCCTGTTGGTAATCTAATCACTAAAAATCCTTTTTGAACTTAGGCAACAGTGTAATAAAAATCTTTGTTTCTTGATTTGGAAATAATCTAAGACAATAAAGTCTTTTGAAACACCTCCCATCACTGGCACAAAACCCAATTTATTTTGGGGTTCAAAATCCACACCCCATCAGAGTCATTAGAAATTCTTGAGCATGACATGATTAAAGAGATATTTTAGGAATATCAATATGATAGAAGTATAAATAATAGAGAGAGATTAGAGGCAAGAAGACCAGAAAAGAGACTTTTATATATATATATAGTATTTCAGCTGCAAAGTATTATACTTGAAGGACAGAATGAGTATATATTATCAGCAAGCAAATCTCCTGGGCTGTGTAACAGGACAGAGCTTGTATTGTAGGGACTCAGTATTGATTGCTGAGGACAGGAAAAAAGATTAGGATGAGTCATACACTTATTCAACAAACATTAAATAACATTGCATTAGATTCTGGAAATACCAGTAGTGTTGGTATGATGAAAAATGACATAGCCCTGTCCTCAAGGAGCTTCATGGGTGATACATTGCTATATATGTACATGTTTTCTCCTCTGCAATGCTTCTGACAGCATTCACTTCAATGCCTGATACATACATAGTTCTTAATAAATATTTGTTGATTGATTACTAATTAATTCATGCCTGTGCATAATGTTCTAAAGTACATAATTGACATTAATATTCAGGTTAATGTGGCTAAGTAGGCCTCAGAACTGGGAAGATCAATGTTAAAATCTATATAGCATAGGATGCTTTACAAATTATTCAGCTTCTGAATTCTTCTAGCAACTGTTTATGAGTTGCATAATAACTGCTGAACTCTACTTTGCATCTACTGTCCTGTCTGGTTTCTGCTCCACTAAACCAGAAGCTTCTGGCAGATCAACTCTGCCAGTTGCTGTAAACTCATCACAATGCTGCTAACTCAAGCCTTGATTTTGACACCGTCTCCTTTTGCCTTATCTCTTGTCTGATTGGAGGGCTGAAGGCCGACTAGCAATTCCTCCCAATGTCTTCCTTTAAAGAGAGCAAAAACTGGACTCTCGGATCATTCCACTTTGCCTCTTGCTGCCCTGCCTAGTTTTAACTCCAGAGAACAAGATGCTACTCCCAGGTTAATATTTCCTTTGAGCTCACCATCACCTTGCTAACTCGAGCCTTATTGACATCACCTCCCTCATGCTTCTTTCCCTTTTGATTAAAGGGCTCAAGGGTGGAGTGCCAAACTCCTCTTAATGCTTTCCTTTAGAGAGGGCAGAAACCAGAATCTCAGATTACTCACTTTTTATCTGTTGCTCTGCCTAGTTTCAACTACAAAGACTAAGATGCTCCTGAACTGATACCTTCTTTTTTTTTCTTTTTTTTTTAATTTAATAAATTTTTATTGACAGAACCCATGCCAGGGTAATTTTTTACATTATCCCCTGCATTTACTTCTGTTCCGATTTTTCCCCTCCCTCCCTCTACCCCCTCCCCCAGATGGCAAGCAGTCCTATACATGTTAAATATGTCACAGTATATCCTAGATACAATATATGTGTACAGAACCAAACAGTTCTCTTGTTGCACAGGGAGAATTGGATTCAGAAGGTAGAAATAACCTGGGAAGAAAAACAAAAATGCAAGCAGTTTACATTCATTTCCCATAAATTCCCATAAATACAAAGTAAAATCATAGGAGCTGTATAATTATGGGCAAATCATTTTCAGTGCTCAGTACCTATCTCTAAGTTACAGAGATGATCCACATGAATAGGGTGGGTCCCTACCCTGGGAGTTCCCTATAGTGATAAAATCATAGGTTGAGAGCCAAAAAAAAAGGAAAAAAAAATAAAAATTCTTTCATGATGGTGATGAACTAAGATTCCATTTCACTGACTTTATACACTTGAATTCACAGAGACATGAACCTCTATCATTAAGCCTGACTCAAGGAAACTGCCTTCTCCAATGTCACCTGACAAACGGGTCAAATTTGGTCTCAGACACTTAACGGTGTCTAGCTGTGTGACTCTGGGCAAGTCACTTAACCTCAATTCCCTCAGAAAAATAATTCAACAAGAGCCCACCACAACAAAGACAACAAAGTTCTTTCTTTGGGTGTAGCTGCTTCTGTCCATCCTTGATCAATTGAAACTGAGTTAGGTCTTCTCTTTGTTGAAGAAATCCACTTCCATCAGAATACATCTTCATACAGTATCGATGTTGAAGTATATAATGATCTCCTGGTTCTGCTCATTTCACTTAGGAGCTGATACCTTCTTTTCTATTTCTCTGTCCTCCTACCCCCATTAGATTATAAGCTCCTTGAGGGAAGGGACTACATTTCATTTAATTAATTGCATGTATTTGGAAAAAATATTTTAAAAATTCAAAATAAAATAGTATCCTAGTATTTGGCACAGAGCGTGCTAAAGAAATGTTTATCCGATTAGATTGATCTGCATTGGTTTAAAAGTTTCCTCATTGGAAGTTCCTTCTATCAATGAAATTACAGGTCCAAACAAAATATATGTTCCTAACTCACACTTAAATAGTGCATTATGATTATAGGATCTCATTGGATCCTTACAATGTCTAGTGAGGTGGATTGCACAGGCGTCATTACCCCACACAATAAAAGAACAGAGGATCAGAGAGGTCCATTAACTTACCCAAACTCATATCATTAATGAATGGCAGACGTGGGTCTCAAACTCGGACTCCAAGCTTAGTCTTCTCTCTATTACAACATGGCTTTATAAAGGACCTAGGCAGCTAGAATTCCGCACCCAACCTCAACTACTTCCTAGCTGTGTGACCCTAGGCAAGTCACTTACACTCTTGTCTGCCTCAGTTTCTTCTTCGGTAAATAGGAGTAATAATAATATCATTTCAGGGTTAAGGTGATGGTCAAATCAGATAGTCTTGTAAACTTTAAAGCAGGAGCAGCTAGGTGGCGACATAGTAGATAAGAGTGCTAACCATGGAGTCAAGAAGATTCACCTTCCGTGAGTTCAAATCTGGTCTCAAGTACTTATTGGCTGACTTTGCACAAGTCACTTAACCCTGTTTGCCTCAGTTTGCTCATCTATAAAATGAGTTGGAGAAGGAAACTGCAAACCATTCCAGTATCTCTACCGAGAAAATTCCACTTGGCATCATGGAGAGTCAGACACAACTGAACAACAAATATTAAAGTACTAAATTGGGGCATTTAGGTGGCGCAGTAGATAGAGCACCAGCCCTGAAGTCAAGAGGACATAAGTTCAAATCTGGTCTCAGACACTTAACTTGTCCTAGCTGTGTGACCCTGGGCAAGTCACTTAATTAAACTCAATTGTCTTAGGGGAAAAAAGTACTATGTCAAAGCTAATTATAATTATTATTGATTTTCTTATAATGATCCTATCATTTCAAATCAAATAAACAAACATTTAAGTGTTTACCATTCTAAGGCACTGTACTAAGCTCTAAATTATCCAAAGAAGGAAAAAAAGACAATTCTTGCTCTGTGGGAAAGTAATCATTAGTCCTCTTTTATAGATGAGAAAACAGGCTCACATAACTGCCATGCTCAGTTAAAAAGCTACTAAGTAGTAGAGTCAAGATTTTCAATTCCAATACTAATTCACATTTCTACAGTTCCTTAAGCTTGTTACAGCACTTTCCCCACAATTCTATGAAGGAAATATACATATAATTTTTTATATTTTACAGATAAGGAAACTGAGGCTCAATGAAGTTTTCAAGCACCATAGCTAGCACATTTCCAACACGTAATCCAGTAATTTTTCCTCCACTGGTTGGCCTCAGATTTAGGAAGACCTGTATCTAAAATCTGCCTCATCCCATAGGAGCTGTATAATTATGGGCAAATCATTTTCAGTGCTCAGGTACCTATCTCTAAGTTACAGAGATGATCCACATGAATAGGGTGGGTCCCTACCCTGGGAGTTCCCTATAGTGATAAAATCATAGGTTGAGAGCCAAAAAAAAAAAGGAAAAAAAAATAAAAATTCTTTCATGATGGTGATTCCATTTCACTGACTTTATACACTTGAATTCACAGAGACATGAACCTCTATCATTAAGCCTGACTCAAGGAAACTGCCTTCTCCAATGTCACCTGATGAACGGGTAGTTACATGTGCTATCCCTCTGGCAGATTATTCCATTTCAATTGTCAGCTACTTTCTGTTACCATTTCAATGTCCTAGAAGGAGTGGAGAAATTCTGAAGACATTGCACTTATCCCTAAACACGTGTGTCACAGACTTCTCATCCAATTCAGACTGGCTGATAGGTCACTTAGCCGACTCAGGGAAAAGAGTAAAGTGACTCATATGGTCTCCTGTCTGACTAAAATGCTCACTTGACTATTTCTTCCCTTTGATTATAGACATGTTTGACCTCCTGTTAGACTCTGAAGTGCTATTTTCTGTTTACTCTGAGAGTGCCTTAGTTAAGTCCACATTTGTGTTTTAGCCTCTCCTTGGCTTTTATGGCTGGCCTGCCATTTCCAAGGCTGGATCACATTTCCAGACTAAGCCTTGCTCTGCAAGGTCTTAGGGTTCATTTTTGTAAAAGCAAAGTTGGGAATTAGTCTAAGCATGGGGCTTATGATCCCACGGGGACATTTGGGCACATTGGCCAATTCTCAGAAAACTAAACTCCAAATGGCCATCTCTTTTCCTTCTTTATCATGGTTACTTATTTACAGAATGCCAAGAAGACATTAAGTAACAGCCTGAGGATATACTTGGCTGTCCATATATTCCATTACATACTTGAGCTGTGGTCCAGAGATGCAGTGACAAGAGCTCGGGATTTAGAATGCAGACCAGCCTATGTTTCCCTGCCTTGGATAGACTACTGTCTTTATCTGTACATCTTAGAATCTTTACTTTTCTTCAAGGTTATGATCAAGTATCAATTACAGGAAGTAAGCCTCAGTTCTTGGCACAAGTCCTTCCAAATGCTGCCAGTTCTTAGTGCTCTCTCTTTCCTAAAGAAATTTTGTATTTATTTATGTATATTATATATTTATATCTCCCCCTTCCCTCAATCAAGAACACTAAGCACCTCCTACTATGTGTCAGGCATTGTGCTAAGTTCTGGGGATACAAAAAGAGGCAAAAGGCATTCTCTATCACCAAAGAACCCACATTTAATGGACTGTGAGCAAGTGCTTAATAAAAGTTCATTGGACTGAATTGAACTGAGAAAGATATATGCAGTGTCCTCCAGCATTTCTCTACCTTCTGCTACAGAATATCTGAGATGTTATTTCAATGCCAGACCAACATTTGTTGGCCACTAGATGGTACAATAGATAATTACAAGAATGGATCTGGATTCAAGAAAACCAAAGTTCAAATCCAACCTCAGACACTTATTAGCTGTGTGACCATAGGCAAATCACACAACCACTGTTTGCCTCAGTTTCCTCAACAGTAAATTAAAAATAGTAATAGCACATCTCTTTCATGGCCATTATGAGGATCAAATGAGATGATATTTGTAAACAGTCTGGCACATAGTAGGCACTTTAAAATACTTGTTTCCTTTCTTCCTGTAACAAACACTTAAACCTTCCCTAAAAGAATTCTAGAGTCTGAAAACAGATCAAATCATACTATTTTCACTTTTTTGTTTTTTTTTCTTTCTCATGATTTTTCCCTTTTGTTCTGATTCTTCTTTTACAACATGACTAATGTGGAAATACATTTAATATGATTGTGTATGTGTAACTTATGTCAGATTGCTAGCTGTATTAGGGATGGAGGAGAGGAAGGAAGAAGGGAAAAAAATTGGAAATCAAAATCTTATAAAAGTGTGTTGAAAATTATCTTTACATATGATTTTTTAAAAATATTAAGTACAAAAAACTAAAAAGAAAAAGAAAAAACATCCTTCTTTGGCCCAGTGAACATATAAGACATTGCTAAGCAGTACTTATATTATGTGTGTGTATGCTATACACACAATATGTTCCTTAACTTCTGAGGCTGTCATTTCTCCTTTCTGCTTTCCTGCTTCATGTATGTGTACAAGTAAAAGTATGGAGGTTGGATGATATAAAGAACATTGGACTTGAATTCAAAAGTTTGAAGTTCCAGGCCTACAGTGCTCCAGCCCCTTACAAACTATATCTCCTTGGATAAATATATTAACCTACCTGTCATCTATAAAATGGAGATAATACACGTAATACCTACTATACAAGGTCATTGCAAGAACCCACAGAGATAACACATATAACATACTTTTGTTGTTCATGCATTACAGCAGTGGTCAGCTCTTTATGACCCTATTTTGGGGTTTTCTTGGCAAATATCCTGGAGTGGTTTTCTATTTCCTTTTCTAGCTCATTTTACAGATGAGAAAACTGAGGCAAACAGGGTTAACCAAGGTCACCCAGCTAGTGTCTAAGGTCAGATTTGAACTCAAACTCTATCTACTGTGTCTCCTAGCTGCCTTTATTACACATAGGAACCATAACTATGGGTAGATCCACCTCTTGTTTCCTGCTTTTTCCTCTTTTTGGTAGTTCTCTCTCTCTCTCTCTCTCTCTCTCTCTCTCTCTCTCTCTCTCTCTCTCTCTCTCGCTCTCTCTCTCTCTCTCTCTCTCTTTCTCTCTCTCTCTCTTCTCCCCCCCCCCCATCCTCTTGTTCTCTCTCTCCCCCGAGTTCCTATACAAATTGCCTACCAAAATCATAAGATCATATATTGCATTAGAGCTGGGAGGGGCATTAGAGACCTCACATCCAAACATCCCATCATTTTACAGTTGAGAAAACTGGGGTTTAGGGAAGTTATGTAATTTGCCCAAGATGCCGCTGCTAGTATGTGACAGAACTGAGTTTTAAACTCTGTGCTATCAAACCCAGGGCTTTTGCTCTATATCACAAGTGATGATGACAATGGTCTCAGTATCTTTCCTACCTGAACTCCATCGTAAACAAAATGAAAAGAATGTTCCGTTTTTATGATAGGGACAAGGACTGGCCATGTGATGGATAGGGATAATGAGGAATCTTCTTGTATCCCTGTAGATCATCAATCCCCACCCAATAATCCCCACCATCAATAATAGCAAATATTGACACAGTGTTGAAGGGCTCAGAAGGCTTTGCGTACTGCCTCCTTCACAAAGAGGCATCTCTCTGATGTTGAGGGAGCAGATCTTGGAGATACAAAAATCTAGGTTAGTCTCATCTGAGGCTATAAATTGTAGCACTGGTGCTGACCTGCATTAGCAAAAGATTCTTCCTTCCCAGGAATTCCTTCCACCCATAAAATCACCTAACTCGTTCATTTTAAGGTGTGTTAGGTCTCTCAAGGATAACTGCATTTTAGGAACGGACAAGGATTGATTTCTAATTATGGGTTTCAAGGATGGGGGAAGAGTATCCGGAGGGCACGGACCATGTTGGTGCTCCCACCAAGAGCTTCCTTCCTCCTTTGAGTAATGCTGCTCTGTGGTCATGTGTATCCAGGGAAGGAGAATATGGGGGTCTCTTCAGACTCAAGAACTAATGACTCAGTGAACGTGTTATGGTCCCACACAAAATGTGCGTGAGCACTGGGGCCCGAAGCCGCAGGAAAAACCTCGCTTTAAGTGGAGAGTGACTCAGGAGGAGGAGGAGGAGAACCTGGAGGAGGAACAGAACAAAAGCCAACCGCAACTGAAAGGAGAGCGGCTGCCAGAGTCTGCACAGCAACAGCCCGCAGCAATCCCCTCCCCTTGCTTGCCAGCGCCGGGCGCGGGGCGCGGGGCGCAGGGCGGGCACCCTCTCCACACCTCCTTCTTCTCCTCCTTTTCCCTCCCACCATCGCTCTCTCGCCCCCTTCTCTCTCCTTCCTCTTTCCTCCTCCCTCCTCCTCCCTCTTCTCTCCTCTCTCACCCCCGCTAGCTTCCCCCTCTTCCCTCTCCGCGCCACAACCCCCGCACCTCCACCCCGACCCTGCTAAGCCCAGCCCCCGCGGTCCCCTCCCCTTAGGCTGGGCGCTGGGGGAACCCAGTTGCTCTCCTCTAGTTTTGGGTGCGTCTTCCTATTCCTTTGTTCTCCAGCACACCGCAAAGCCCAAGGCTGTTCCCTGGCGGTCCAGCCCGACCTCATTCACCGGGTTTAAGAATTCAATTGACCTACTGAGAAGCTTCCCCACCACGGGTCCCTCTGGAGAGGCGTATATCACAAGACATCCTCTTCTTCCTCATTCACATATCTGTAGCACTTTCAGGCTTACAAAGCCCTTTCCTCCCAGTCTCCCTGAGAGGTAGGTCAATCATCATCATTATTTACCATTTTACGGAAAAAGAAATTGAGGCTCTGAAAAAGCCCCGAAATGCCTTCTAATTATATTTCCTGAGACTGACTCATACACATAGATCGTCAAACTGACTGGGATTTCTCTAATAATGTACCCACCTTGCTCATTATTTTTATTTAAATACATATTTTATCGATGCTATTTTTTACCTTCCTGTTTACCTACCCATGACCTCCCCCACTCACCATTGAAACAAGTAACCATTTGTTGTAACAAAGTAAGAATGTTCATTTATACAGCAAAATAAATCAACATATAACCTTTCTGGGCCTCAATTTCCTTATCAACAACAACAAAAAATTTTAGTTACTTGGACTATATGAGCTCTTAAGGTTCCTTCCAACTCATCCTTCAAGCATAGAGAGCTATGATCATATCTGAGATCGCTATGCCTTGTTTCATACCTTGTCTCTTCCGTGAAGCAATAGAAGAAAAGCTTCAATGTCGATCTGATCCTCCATAGTCATATTCCCTCCCCTCATTATTTTTCCTGACAGTTGATTTCATCTGTGTAGAAAGTTCAAGGTAAAAAAACAAAACAAAACAAAACAAAAACCTATCAATGCAAAGTGGCTCCTCCTCTAAATGTTATTCTTAAGAAAATTGTACATAGTAAGGTTCTGATGGTTTTCAAAGAATATAAATAGCAAATTTTTTTTTGTTCTAGTCAGAAACTCTTAAGGGTCTTCCCCTTCCAAATTGACAGTTTTGTGATGGTAAATTGGGCCATATTTTTGTCTCAATTCTTACCCAGCCCTTAGTCACTGAGTGGGTGTTGCCTCAGATTAACTGAAACCCAGAGAGATCAAATTTGGAAAGCCCAAGGTCATCCATTACATGATGGCCATTGCCAGTCTCTTGACTTTTGTTTTGCGAGTCTAGAAACTTTGATGACTTTTTGAAGCTCTGCTTCACTTCGATCCAATTCATGTGCAAATCAAGACAGCACCCAGATGATATCTTTGATCCTTTTCAAGAATGAAGGCAAACAACAACAAATAAGTTAAGTGACAACCAACATTACACAACTAGTAGATGCCAGAGCTGAAACTAGAGCCCAGGCTTTCCACCGACCAGGGCACGTCTTTATCTTCTAGAATCTAGAATCGAAATCATTCTGCCTCTCCTAATTTTACAGTTGAGGAAACTGAGGTCCAGGGAAGGGATGAAACCCAGTTTGTGACCAAGTTAGGACTAGAATCCCAGAACTAGTCAGCTCTGACTCAGCCTAAGGTTTTTTACATGACATCACAGCAGATGACTTGAAAATCATTTTGGGGAGGGAGGTTACAGAAAAATGAATTAATTAACGAGATGACAAAGTGAACAGACTCAGGAAAAAATGCCTGACTTAACAAAGCCATTAGACAGAGTTCATCTTCACTTGTCTGAATAACGTTGGACATAACAGCTGGCAGTCCTCTTAAAATAGAACATCAGTATATCTCTGGCTCCCTCACACTGATGAGTGAGAGAGCAATAAAAGATTGTGTTGGGTCCTCTTAAATCTAGTTAAATCGTTAGCTTCAATAGTGGGGAAATTCTTTATAAATTTGCTATTGGGTTTTATATGTAACTGGAAAAATTAAAATGTGTGTGTGTGTGTGTGTGTAAAATTTGCTATCAAAGCTTGTTGGAGGTATAGATTGAGTGCTAGAAAAGGTATGTCTGAGCATGTCCTTGTGAATCTGGGTGTGTTAATAAATCCTGTTCATATGCCTGAGAGGATAAAGAGTTGCCTGTGTTTGCATGTATAAATCAAATCCAAAAAACAAAGAAAACTTTGGTACTGTCCAAATCCTTGTATCCTGTGAGAATTTTGTTACAAAAACTCACCTGAGCCACTCTTTTTAAAAATTTAATTTAAATTTTTTAAGGTTAAACATCTACATTCATTTTTAACATATTTCCATATGAGTCATATTGGTAAAGAAAAAAATCAGAACAAAAGGGGAAAACCATGAGAAAGAAAAAAGTACAAGAGAAAAAAGATGAAAATGGTATGCTTCCATCCATATTCAGTTTCCATAGTCTCTCTCTCTCTCTCTCTCTCTCTCTCTCTCTCTCTCTCTCTCTCTTTCTCTGGATGTGGTTGGCATTTTTCCATTTAAAGTTTAGTTGAATTGTCTTGGATCACTGAATTGCTAAGAAGAGCTACGTCTATCATAGTTGATCATCATACAATCATACTGTTGCTGTGTACAATGTTTTCTTGCTCACTCTTTATCACCAGGCTTCACATCTCACCCTGCTATTCCTCCAGGCACCTGCCCTGCTGCCTCATGGGTACCATCAACCCTCCCTCCTTCCACCAACCTCCTTCCCCATGTCTTTCTACCTTTTTCTCTGGAAACAGTAATCCAGTCAATGGCAACATTACTTATATTCTATGACTCTATTCCTATTTTTTGAATCCTGAAGCCAAAATGTCCTTCCCTGGCTGCCACCCTGATGTAGATATAAATCTAAATAGACATCGATATAGGTATAGTTAGATAGATATACATATAGATGTATATAGATATAAAGATTATCTCCCATTTAAAATGTAAGTGTCTTGAGGGCAAAGACTTCACTTCTTATTTATATATCCAGCACCCAGTACAGTGCTCAAAACTTGAATTATGGTTCATTAATGAATTGTTTGCCATAGGTATTCAGATATTTTACTCAAGGTTATTAATTGATATGTGTGGGTTAATCAATTCATTAAAAATTCCATTTACACAGTTGTTTGTGTAAAGTACAGCAAGAGTATAGAAAAACTGTTAGGTTTGAGTCAGGAGACCTGGATTTGACTCGTTGATAGCGTTATTCTGGGTAATAAATAATGTAATCCTTTCAGGGCCTCATTTTTCTCATCTGAGAAATGGGTATAATAGTATTTGAACTCCCCTATCTTTTGTCATGTAAGTCCAGTGAGATAACATAGTCCCAAGCATTATTTAACTGTCGGATGTTGTTATTATGTGCCTGTGTATGTATGTTCTGGCTCACGTCCATCAACCAGCTACAGTATATCAACATGCAGAAAATGAGCCCATCAAGCTCGTGTTGACATTTTGGTTTTCAGCTTAATGGTTTGTTTGTATAATGGTCCTCATTAAGGGCTTCAAGCCCATTAAAAGAGCATTTAAAAATTAGTAAGGATTAGCCTTAGGAATTAAAGAGCAAATATAACTTTAATAGATCACTTCAACAAACATTATTTTGAGATCCTTTAGTCCCCAGTCAAGACACTGAACCAGCAGATAAATGAGCCATTCAGGAACAATTAGATTTCCAGTAGAAATGTCAAGGAAGCATCCAGGTATTTAAAATTGTGGGTCTTTGACAATTTTATAAACATTAACTGGCTAGACTTATAGGTATTAGGAATGGGATCACCACTCCGGTCTGGCACCTCAGCCATAACAAAAGTTTTTAGGAAAAGAGCACTGCAACAAATCATGATGGGACTGGGTGCAAGCGTAGCTTTTGTTTAATGGGGCTGAGCCTTCTTGAATCAAAACTGCAAAAAAATGGCAGCTACCCTGACCTTAGATCTGGCTTTGAAATGTAGGAAGTTGCATGACTCCCCCAGTCACCAGAACAAAAGGGAACTGACTTGAGAAAGACAATGGGATACAATTCTCAATATGAAAACTCAATTCTATTCAATTCAATAGATTTATATTAAGGTTATGTTGGTTGTGATCTTTTCAAGGTAAGAGAGGCCACCAATTCTTTTTATTTGTGAGAATAGGGACTTTTCTTTTGTCCTTCATTGCATCCTCAGCACTTAGCATAGTCAGTGCCAGGCATAAAGTAGGCATTTATTAAATGTATATTATCCAAGTCACTGAGAGAAACTACAGATTAGAGAATTGGCCTCAGAGTCAGGAAATCCTGGTTTCATGTTATATCCTCAGATACTTAGTGACCCTGGACTCAGGCTTTGATTTATCACAGATCATTCTGTTAGCAGCTGCTTCAAGGGTGAGCAAGCACCCACCCCAGGGGGATGAATTCTGGGTTGCTTTCTCCAGACACTCCCATTCTCCTTGGTTCCCTTTTCCTGATAGCCCATTCAGTCTTCTATCTGCCTTGCTGACAACTCAATCCAGTTGTAAAAATAGCTGACACTTATGTAACTTTTTTAAAAATTTCAAGGCACTTTTCAAATATCATCTGATTTGATTTTCAGGATAAACTGTGAGGGGAGTACAAGATGTATGATCATCCCCATTTTGTTAATGAAAAATAGAAAGGTTATGAGAATAAAGTGACTGCACATGTTTAAGAATTAATAATAATAGCTAGCATTTTAGGGTTTGCATAGCACTCTTCAAATATTATCTCATTTTATCCTTACAACTATCCAATGGGATAGATGCTATTATGATCTCTTTTTTATAGATGAAGAAACTGAGACAGACAAAGGTCAAGTTATTTGTCCAGGATCATACAATGTCTGAGGCAGGATTCAAACTCTAACCTCATTCCATGTTCAGTGCTCTATTCACTGTACTGTCTAGCTGTTTTATAATAGCTAAATCATGCCTCAGACAAAGAGTAATACCTCTCTCCCCCTTTATTGACTTCCGAAGCTTCTTCCACTTGAAATCCCAGGCAGTACATCCATCTCTGCCACGATACTCCATTATCCCAATGACTGGGAGATAAGCAAAAGAGATGCTGCTGGACCTCCCTAGAAATGTGAAATCTGCTCCTAAGCCAGGTAGAGGAGACTCAGAAAGCACAAGTCCCATAGGGCCTACGAAAAGGGTTTCCAATATTGCAGATTCAGCACATAACAAGGACCCATCAGAATCGTTCTTCCCTTGCCTGTCAGCTGGGGAATGCTGAACAAATGGTGCTGTATAATTATAATGGATTGTAATGGAATACTGTTGTGTGATAAGAAATGATGAGGAAGATGGATTCAGATAAACCTGGGAAGAGTTATAGGAACAGATGCAAACAGAAGTGAGAAGAACACAAGTAATAGCAATATTATAACAATGATTGATTGTAAAAGACAACTACTCTAAATCAAGACCATGATCCAATACAATTCCCAAGGATTCATGATGAAAAAGCTATCCATCATTAGAGAGAACTGATGAATTCTGAGTGCAGATTGGAGTATGCTTTTTTCTCTTTATTTTTGTTGCTTTCTTTCAACATGGATCATATAGGAATATGTTTTACATAACTTTATATGTAAAATGGGTATTATTGCTTCTCAACAGGTGGGGGGAAAGGCTTCTCAATAGAGTGGGAAAAAAATTTGGAACTCAAATAAAAAAAACAAATATTAAAAATAAAGTTAAAAAGAAACACACAAAAATGTGATTCCTATCCTCACAGTGGGATGATATCCATCCAGACACTCACACCAAGGACATTGGTATCCAAATAAACAGGGTTATACAAATGATCAGAGCAGCACTTCATCAGGTCCAAAGTCTTCCTTAAAAAGCTTTTTTATGCAGAATTTTGAAAGATAGATCCAAGTGATTTTGGAAGAAAACATCCTAGAAGAATGGAATGGCCTGTGCAATGTAAACTTTCCCTTAAAAGATGGAGAAATTGAAATCCATTATAATCTAACAAACATGGTTAAGTTTGTGCGATGCATTGGATATAGAATCAAACAAACAAACAAAAAAATAGTGCCTAAACTCAAAGAGCCAATTTTTTTTACTGGGAAGATACAAGATGTAATTTTTTAACATGGTGAATGTGAAAATTTATTTTGCTAGACTATGCATAATTGTTACAAAGCTTTTTTTTTTCTTTTTTTTTTTTTACAGTGAGGGTAGGGCAAGAAAAATGCTTGTTAATTGGAAAAAATAAATAAAGTGAAAATCATATTAAAAAGAAAAAGTATTAAGAAAACCCAAAGGAGGCCTCTTTTTTGCTGGGGCAATCCTCTGTGGAAGATATATAGAGAAATATTGGCAAAAATATCTTGATAGCTTAATCTGCATTATTAACATTTTCTTCATCACTTTTTAAAGTGTAGACATTCAACAAAATAATAAATCAAGCCCTGATATATAGCAGTTACCAACCCTTCTCCCAATAGTTCTTAAAAACGCAGAATAAAATATATGATTACAAAAGAAAATAATTATAAAATACAATTATTAAAATATTTAAGAAAAACAAACAAGTTCACAAACCCAGGTTAAGAGTCTCTGAATGTAAAGCATATTTGGAAATGTTATTAGCTCCTGACTTTTCTTTTAAAGATGAGTGTTTTGTTTTGTTTTTAGTTTCATTTATTTTATTTTTAATCTCTAGAATAAAATAAGCATTTCCATAATATGACATAATAAAAAGATGACTGCACATGAAACTGCAAATCTATTATATACAACTTGCTATTCCTTTTAAATATATAATAAAATAATCATGTAGATTACTTTCCCCCTCCCCACATACCTTAGAGAAGACCACCATTATACACCAATATAGATATAGATACACACAGATTAAAATCATTCTATGTATACTTCTTTTATCAGTTCTTTGGGTGCAGATAGATATTTTTAAATGTGGGGAAATAGTTTTGAAGTACAAAACCACATGTTACATAAACACAATATATACATGTATGTATAACATATATGTGTCCATAAACATAACATGTAACATATGATAATTTAACAAGAGAAATCATTAACATTTTGGAAAACCAGGGGATCTTCTGGTAGGAGATGGTACTTGGGCTGAACCTTGAAGGAAGCTGGGGATGCTAAGAGGTAGGAGGGAAGAGAAAGTGCATTGCAGGCTGGGAAACAGCTTTGCTCAGAAACATAGAAGTGGAAGAGAATATTTCAAAGTTAGGGAATATAAGTTAACCAGTTTGCAGGGACGGTAGAATACTTGAAGGTCAAATAAACCTGGGAAGAATGGCTTGTGTCAGATTGTGAAGGGCTTTAAATTCCAATACAGAGATACTGAATTTAATTCTAGAGATTATAAAGAATGGCAGCTTGGCAAAACAGTGGATAAAGTGCTGGCCCTGAACTAAGGAGACCTTGAGTTCAAATCCAGCCTCAGATACTAATTAGTTTTGTGATCAAGAGCACGTCACTTTACCCTGTTTGCCTCAGTTTCCTCATCTGAAAATAAGCTAGAGAAGAAAATGTCAAACCACTCCAGCATTTTTGCCAAGAAAACCCTGATTGGGGTTGCAAAGAGCAGAACAAGACTGAAAATGAGCAAACAACAGCAAAGCTTCTTGAGCAGGGTGGGTTACAAAGTCACTCCTATGCTTTAAGAACGTTATTTTGGCAGAATCCATTGGAGAGGAACTTGAGAGATGAAGAAGGGAAGGAGATTAATATTAATTAATATGAATGTTAATTAAAGAAATATATAATTAACAAAAAGTGTTGCCTGCCATGATAAAGAATTTAGAATTGATTAGGAGGAAATTGCAAGCCATTTTGGGCTATCTTTGTGAGATTAGATCTGCTTTGATCTGTGCTGTAGCCCATTTCAAAACTCAGAACATTTGCAGATGCTCAAAAGTTACCAAAAGGGAGATTTAAAAAGGCAGACTAGGATATATACTTCATAAACCCCAACAAGTTGGAATAAACATGTTTGACTGAAAGGCATTAATTACATCCTTTCCTGGGCATTCAAAGGATGTTGCCACTAGAAAGGATATTGTCTATCAATAAATAAATTATATCCAGGCTATTTACCTGGATGTTAGTAGAGCTAGGTTTAGAACTAAGACCTCCTATCTCCCTGTCTGGTCTTTTTAAATTTATTACATTATAATGACCAGTCATTTCCAGAAAAGCAGAGAAAGATTCGTCTCTAGATACTTCTTACCCCTTGCTTCTCCATTCCACTTGCCCATCAACCAAGTCTGACATCTGCTTGCCACCTCTTCCCCTCCCCACATTAGTCCCGAGTGTAAACTAAGGATACTGGGAGCACCGTACAGAAATGTATTACTTCAGAACATAAATTGTTGACTTAGAGCAGAAAGAGACCTTAGAGCTTCAATTTAATTCAATAAATATCTATTAAATGACCAGCACAGATAAGATACTGTGCTAGACCATGAAGGTACAAAAATAGCTAAAATAGCCTTCAATAAGGTAACATTTGGCTTGGAGGTGAGGTGGGATGGGGAGTTATAATGCATACACAGATAAATGTAGAACAAACAAAATTGAGGAGGAAAAGACCACTGACAATTTGGAGCGAGATTCCTCAGGGAAGACTTTATGGATAAGGTAACAGTTAAACTGAATCTTAAAGGAAGACAAGGATTCTGAGTTCTGGCATGGAGAATATATTGTGTGACTACATGGAGGAAGGACATACAATTATTCACTTCAAGAATGGACCTATAATATATCTTGGAATGGAAGAGTAATAAAGAGACAGATTGTGGAGAACCCTAAAGGCCAGATTAAGAAATCTGTATTGTGTCCTCTAGGCAATGGGGAGAAGGGTTTTGGACAGATGAGTGACATAGTCTGACCTGTGTCTTAGGAAAATTATTTTGACAGAATGTAATATGCAATGTACTCATACAGCCAATTTACTGTTACATTTGTTAACTATTGGACAGAAAACTATTAGAATGACACATCTCAATGCATACAATCAGATTTTATTAATCTAAGTGTGCAAGAGACTTAAAACAAAATGGAGTCAGTTGTACTTAGACTAAAATGGCATTAGTTTTGCTAAATGAACAAACGCATTCCTACTATCTTATTAAAATACTAAGTCTATGCAAACAGTAGAGAGTGTAACAAGAAGACTATTAAGAAGGCTATTGAAAAAATCTAGATGAGAGGCAACCAGGGCCTAAATAATTATAATTAGCATTTACATATCTATTTAAAATTTGCAAAAACAACTTTTATAAATATCTTCTTTTATTTTACAATAGCCACAGTAGTCATTATTGTCCTAATTTTACAGGTGGGGAAACTGAGGCACGTAAAGACATTAAATGACTTGCGGAAGATCATACATTTAATAAGCTTCTGAGCCAGGATTTGAATTCAGGGCTTTCTGATTTCAGGCCCAGCATTTTTATCTATTGCCATTGATTGCCTAGCTGGGTCGCTAGTGAATATATAAATAGAGAAGTGACAGGAAGAGTTTTCGGTAGAGGTAGAATCAACCCCTTCATTTTATAGGATGAGGTGACCAAGATCTAGAGTTGTGACCTTGCCAAGGGCATACAGATAATCAATGGCAGAGCTGGGATTCAGATGTGGTCCTCTGATGTTGGATCCCAGTGGTCTCAGCACTATGTCACATTGATTTTTTTTATTCCTTCATTTTCAGAGCATCTTCCTGTTTCTCAGCCTATCATTCCATTGGCTCTGCCTGAGCTGCAGCAAAGGCAAGACATCACAGGGGGCCTCCTTACCAGAGTGGGGTGCCTCAATCCAGGCACACAAAGAACAACAGGGAAGCCAGATGCCTTTGCCAGGTGAACAAAGCAGAGACTGTCATCCCATCTGTGACTGTGATTTCTCTGACTGGGGTCTGCTTTCTGATGTAGGGAGCCTTGGGCTCAGCCTGTGGAGCTGAGGTGCCTTTATCTTTATCAGCCAGACACCCTGATGTGCACTATTCATCCCCTTTTAGAAGACCAGCCCTTGTAAAACCAGCATCCTAAGAGCCCTTTCTGTCTCAGCTCAGCCAAGGCTTTCTCTGTATTCTGTAGAGAGAAAAAAATAATGAGCAGATTTCTCAGAGCTACAATATTCTTATTAAAGACCCTAGTTTCTATGGGTTTTGTGCTGACTCATGGCAGGGGGGAGGTCCGAGCCGCAGTTAAAGTTAAGATTCTGTCCCTGTGGCCTAAAACCATTTTGCTAAATCCCAAGTACCTCTGGAAGGAAATTCAAGTTCCAATGTGAGGCAGGACTGACCTGCCAAGTAGGTGGGGCAGACTACACAAATGAGTATCATTTCAGAAGGGTCTAGGAAGCCTTCTGGCCAAAATGATCATTCCGGGTCACCACCGATCAGAGTATGTGGTATTCTGTTGGAAGTGACTTATTCCTCTGGGCCTACAAAGATCCTACTTTTTTCTTGTTCAGCCATTTTCAGTCATGTTTGATTCTTTGTCAAATTTCCATAGGAAGGTAGTGAGTTCTTCCACACTGGAGATCTTCAAGTAAAACAATGACAATTTGTTAGGGTTAGTGTTTGATTCTCAATCAAACAAGCAATTATTAAACTCCAACTATGTGAAAGGCTCTGTTTTCCCATTTGGGGTTTTCTTGGCAAATATATTAGAGTGATTTGCCATTTCCTTCTGTAGCACATTTTGCAGATGAGGAAACTGAGACAAATGGGGTTAAGTTACTTGCCCAGCTAGTAAGTGTCTGGGGCATATTTGAATTCAGGAAGCTGAGTCTGCCTGATTCTAGACCATGCACCCTATCTACTGTGCCATCTTGTGATTCCCTAAATTCTCTTTTTTTCCCCCTGAGGCAATTGGGATTAAGTGACTTGCCCAGGATCACACAGCCAGGAAGTGTTAAGTATCTAAGGTCAAATTTGAACTCAGGTCCTAAGTTCTCTTTTTGAAAGGCAGAAATCATTGAAAAAAATTCAATATCTTAAACTACATCTAGACTATGGTGTTAAATTCTAGGAGCCACAATTTTGGAGGGGTGATGATAAATTGAAGTGAATATAGATAGAAGAGGATTATTAGGATAGTAAATGGTCTCAGGATTATGCCCCATCAGGATCTGTTGTAGGGAATGGGTGAGCTAGAAGAGAGACAATTTAGGGGAAATATGAAAGCTATCTCCAAGTATTTATTATGGCTATATTATGTGGAAAAGGAATTAGGTTTGTTTTCCCTAGTTCCAAAGTGCAAACATAGAACCAATAGGTAAAAATTAGGTAATACAGTGGTCAGGGCTATTGGACCTAGAGTCAGAAAGGCTTGGATTCAAATTCAACCTCATATACTAGCTGTGTGATCCTGGGCAAGTCGCTTAACCCATTTCAGTTTCTTCCTTTATAAAATGGAGATAATAGTAACACTAACTTCCCGAGGTTATTGTAAGGGGAAAAAAAAGATCACAATTAAGTGCTTTGCACAACACCAAATACATAGGAAACCATATATAAATATTAACTATTATTATTATTATCATTAAGTTATAGAGAGAGGATTTCAATTCAAAATAAAGTTTCCTATGGGGCTGTCCAAAAGTGGGATGTATTCCTTTAATAAAGTGCCATTGGCTCAGATCTCTGCCTCAGTCTCTCTTGTTGTAGGTGAGATCATTTTAATCTCCACAGGAAGGTAGTGAGTTCTCCCACACTGGAGATCTTCAAGTAAAACTGACAATTTGTTAGGGTTAGTGTTTGATTCTCAGTCAAATAAGCAATTATTAAACTCCAATTATGAGAAAGGCACTATTCTAGGCACTGAGGATATAATTCAATAAATCCAATCCATCATTAAGCATTTATTATTTATTACATACTAATTATCAGGGATATAAACAAAAGCAAAAACTCTCCCTGCCTTCAAGGAAATTACATTCTAAGTGAGGAATTTTTTTTTTTTTATCCAATAGATAAAAAGAAAATGGAAGATAACTTTAGAGAGAAAATTCATATATATGGAGGCTCTGGAAAGGTCTCTTGCATAAGGTGGCATCTGAGCTGAGTCTTGAAGGAAGCCAGGTATTCTAACAGGTGAGGAAGAACTGTCACCTTCCCCTCATTCTGGGAATGGGAAGGACAGTCCATTACAAAGGGAAGTAGAATATTATGCAACAAAGAGACAAAAATGAAACAGTCCCTGCCCTCATAGCACTTACATTCTCTTATGGGAGTTACCACATGTTTGTATTAGTATATATATAAATGTAGTAAGAATGAAGAAGCTGAATATGAACTGGAATCTCTCTTGGTTCTACTTGCTCTCGCTTCTTGCTGAAGGGAGTATACAACTTGAGGTTCCTGATTAATTTTCCCAAGCAGGGAACTGGAGAAAGTGGAAAATCTGCTATAGAGGATTAGCTTTTGGAGCCACAAAGGACTAACTCAGTAGGATAGAGTATCTATTTTTGTGTCTCTCCCCTTTCCCTCTTTTGACTGTCAAGATTCTTCAAGTTTTCCTTTGATCTTCTAATGAAAAAGAGGATGCGATTTCTCATTTCTTTCCTCTCCCCAGCAGTCATTATGGGCTAGACTAAAGGCTTCCAAGCTCCAATCCAACTCTGAGCTTCTGTGAAACTTGTTAAAACATCTGGAATGGGTGTTAGGAGGTAGGATGGAGGACAACAAAAATGACAACATTCCTAAGATCATATCTCTGTGGCTAAAAGGACCTCCGAGACCCTCTAGTCCAAGACCTCCCAGTGGTTTTTGATTCCCATATTCCTTGGGTCTCAGGATTGGAGGGGTTGGGGATTGGATTTCCCATATTGTCTATTCAACATGAAATATCACATAAGTTCTAGAGTTTATTATGTTTATGCACATAAGACATAAAGTTTTTTCACAGAAAAATTATATCCTTGATAAGCTTCTCATATTCTCATATGCCCCAGATTGGGCATCCAATTAAATAAACATTAAACATCTACCATGTGCTAGGCACTGGGTTAAGCACTGGGAAGACTAGCAAAGAAAAAAGAATCCCTGCCTTCAAGGATGTTACAATGGAACAGAGGAAGACAACATACAAAAAGAATCTGAAGGAGAGATAGATAGAAGGATAGATAGATTATGTTCTGGGGAGTCAAAACATAGCAGAACTACTGACAAAAAATAGAGAATGACCTGAAAAGGTCTGAACCCTCTATAAAGGGGAATAGTTGATTGTTCTATTATATTACTATTACTAGTATTAATATTAGTATTACTCTCATCATCATCTTACAAATAGAGAAATTGCAACCCAGAAACATGAAATGTAGGGCCCAGGGTGAAGGTAATCAGTGTAAGAGGCAGAATTTGAATCTAAATCATCTGCTGCCAAATATAGCACTATTGGGTTCTTCATTATATTTGACAATTTTGCTTCAGACCAGTCATGGGCCCTGGGATAGTGACCAGATGATTGAGTCAGAAGATGTGCTCTTCCCTTATACTCTAGCTCAGTTCTCCTAGACATGTTCCTCCAAACAACCTATTTACTATAAAATAAATAGGATTTTTCTAGTTGGGTTAAAACAAATCAATCCTAAGGGTCTTGTATAGGTACTCCCTAGCTTTCCCCTCCTACACTTTGAAAAAAAAAAGGTGATTCCCTGATTCCAAAAGACTTTACTAGACTTTTTGTTTAAAAAATATATAAAGGACAAAAGCAGATTCTTTTGAAAGAGACTTCAAACTCTCTGTTACATGTTGAATTCCTTATCTACAAATAGGAATGATTCAATAGTCATCATAGGGCCTGTTAGGAATGGCTGGGCACAGTGAGATAGACCCTACTAAGCAGTTTTTTCCAGACTGGGCACTGATTCGGGACATTTCTGAACACTATGTTTTTAGATGAATAATGAATGATATACAAAATTAGTCACAAACCAATAGCTATTATTTAATGGATCCTCTGCTTAAACTCTTTGGCTATCAGAATTGCTGTACAGCTGAATCATGCTTCTCTCTCATGGGCTTCTGGGAGTACTAATTGCCATGTTTATTAATATTTTCCACTTGCTGGGTTTATCTTTGAGTTGAGCTAGGATGTGGGTTTAATTTAGGGGTTCAATTTGACAACACAAAATGAGGAAGATGTAGCTATCCAGCACTTTGGGGGAAAAAAATTGAGTTTCTTAGGGGACTATAAATTCAATGAGTCACTTGATACAGAAGTAAAACAAAAAGCTAATGTAACTTTAAAAAATTAAATTATTACTATTTTTTTAGTATTGGATCTCTTCATCTCTTTCAAGTTAGGGGTACTCATGGCCTGTTGCCATCACTACAGCACCTTTGACCAACTCTATTTCTGTCCTCTTTAGGCAACCTGAGAAAACTGAGATCAAGAGTTCAAGGTCACAGAACTGGTACAAGGCAGAACTAGCCCCCGGAACCAGGTCTTCTAATTCCAGATCCAGAAGTCTTACTCCTTCTCTCTCCTCACCCCACCCCCACCACCCAGTACTACTGGTGTTATAAAGGAAAGACATTGGTCAGCTGCAAAGTATTTTTATCACTGTGAGCTTTTATTATAAAGGAACTCTTATTGGAAAAGAAATGTTGCCAGTTCTTTCTCATTAATCTTTAATATAGCCCTTTCTACTCCAGCCAAGCCAGTTTGCTTGTCAGCATGCAAAGGCAACTTGCTAAGACCTGTTTCTTTGTTGAGGTTCTATAAAATGGTCTTTTAGACTTAAAGCAAAGCAAAATTGCATTACAACGAAAGATACATGAGATGCACAAATTTAGAGACATTTCTACTCCAAATGTCCATGTGGACTAGCTGTTTTGGGCCTGTGATAGAACCTTCCAAGCTTGCATTGGTCTGATCAACAACTGGACACACTGTACCTTGACCCCAGTATAATGTTGTCATTTTGGTTCTCTTCAAGAATGAAGAAGAACAGCTAGGTGATATAATAGATAGAGCATCAGCCCAGAAGTCAACAGGATTTGAGTTCAAATTCAGCCTCAGACATTTGGTTCTTACTACTTGTGTAACCCTTAGCAAATCACTTAACCCCGATTGCCTTACCAAAAATAAATAAATAAAAATAAAGGACAACATCCAAACCAAGCTGAGGCTATTACCACTACCTAGAATACTTGATCCCACCATCTCCACCAATCCATATCCTTTGTTTCCTTCAAGACCCACAGAATCTCAGAAGCAGAGTGAATTTCTGAGGTCTTCGCAGTATCATAAATCTCAAGCTAAACATCTAGTTCAATGTCCTCATTTTTACAAATAAAGAAACTGAGACCCAAAGAGGTAACCTGATCAAACATCTTAAGATGTTAACATTTTAAATCTTCTCTTTTTTAATTTTAAATAATGAAGTGGAGGAGGAGTAAGAGATTGGTCCAATGTTCCATGGCTAGCCATGGCAAAGTTTAGATTAGAAGCCAGGTCCTCTGACTCTAGGACAGCTAGATGGCACAATGGATAGAGTGCTGGGGAAAACTTCTCTCCCTGAATTCAAATCTAATCTCAGATACTTACTAGTGGAGTGAGTCACTTAATGCTGTTTGCCTTAGTTTCCTCAACTATAAAATGAGCCAGAGAAGAAAATGGCAGACCACTCCAGTGTCTTTGCCAAGAAGACACTAAATGGGATCAGAAAGACTTGAATATGACTGAATAATAACAACTACCACCTCTGAGTAGATTCTTTTTACCACAACTCTAATCCAATCTATACCTGAACAATTCTCTTAATATTTATTCTTCCTATTGCATCTTTGGGTAGTAAAAAGGTAAAATTTCATTTCTGTCCAACATTTAAAAAGAATCAAGCCATACCAGTCCCAATGGTCCAAAATTCAATTAGTTCAACTGTTTCTGGACACAGATATTGGGACCCCCATCACAGTTCAAAGGCAGCCTCAATGTTCCACCATTGTGTCAATCAACTAATGAACTCTTACTTTGTGGGCACCATCCAGGACCGCTATGAAGAAAGAACTAAACTAGATTTAGTCACAGTTTTCAGATTCCTTGGAGAGAAATCTGATGCTCTCCTTTTTATTCATCTGTTGCTGGATTCAACACAGTTGTCACCAAGTAAGCCTGAACATGTTCACTGGCATTGGTAGATAATTAAAGATTTGGGGTGTTATAATGCCCTTGCCCCAGAGAGTCTGCTGGAGACTTACTATCAGCCACATCAAAAAACAAGAAAAAAGTTAACTTAGTTAACTTAGTTTAAGTTAGTTTAAAAAGTTAACTTAAAATTTCCTTGCTTGAACTCTCAGTTTACCCAAAGCCTAATTCAGTTCTTGGAAAGGCCCTTGGAGATTATCTCATCTAGATGCTCTTAACCTTCAGTACACAGACAACCCAAGAGATACATAGAATGATTTCAGGTGATAGCCATGAATTTGGATGAGAAAAAATATTAAAACTTTTTTCATTAACTTCTAACTGAAATTTAACATTTCTTTTTATTACAACTGCAAACAATAATTGCCAATGGGCTGCTGATGGCATCCAGAAAAAAATATCAAGAATCTCTAGTCCAGATTAATCCTCTAATTTTAAGTATGAGAACACTGAGGATTGGAGGGGAAGGGAAAAGGAAGAACATTTATTAAATGCCTACTGTATGCCAGACACTATGCTAAATACTTTATTGGAGCCAGCTAGTGGCCCAGTGGATAGACCTGGAGTCAAGATAACCCAAGTTCAAATGTGACCTCAGATACTTATTAACTAAATGACCCTGGGCAAGTCTCTTAACCCTGTTTGTCTAAATAACCTCAACTATAAAATGGAGATGATAATAAAAGCACCTACCTTACAAAATTGTTGTAAGAATTAAATAAGATACTTGTAAAAAGTGCCTAGCACATATTAAACCCTATATAAATGCTCATTCCCTTCCCTTTACAATTATTATATTATTTGAGAGAAGTCACTTGCCTGAGTTCACACAGCAAATTATACCAAAGCACTAATTTGTGGTGAAAGGATTCATACCCTCCTTTATAGATATTCATAATTCCCTGTGTGGAAACAGAATATTTCAAAGCAGAATAAAAAATGTCATCAAAGGAATTAATGAAGGAAGAAATAAACACTCATGTGCTGGTTGAAAGGTGGAAGGAGAAGGGAATAGGCATTTATTAATCACTTACTATGTGCAAAGCATTTTACAAATATCATCTTATTTGATCCACAAAGCAAAAAAGTAGGTGCTATTATGGTCCCCACTTCACAGTTGAGAAAAGGAGGCAGAGGTTAAGTAACATATAGGTAGAAATTGCCTGAGACTAGATTTGAACTCAGGTCTTCTTGACTCCACACCCAAGTCTGTATCCATTGTGCCATCTAACTGATGGGAGAACTAGACAATGAACAGCCCATGTGCTACTTTGTTATCCTCTCAATATCAAGAGAAAAGGGGAAAGACCCTCACATGTCTTGGGGACAAATTTTTGGGAGGATAAGGATGATTAAAATAGACTTGCACATAAATGGATCACAACCTGCATCGTGGAATGGAGTAGTCACATCAATGAGGTCCCAAGTATAGTTGAATATTTGGGTGTTTACAGATGAGGAAACTGAGGCAAAGAAATATGAAGTCACTTGGCCAGAGTCACACCACTAGAGTCCAGCAGTCTCTGCTCTCTTAGTAGGCAGGCTGAGATTCGAAGAGAGAAGCTTAGTCTCCTGCTACAAAGAACTTTCTCCTACATCATCAGTCAAAATGATGATCCAGACATGTGTGAATCCCTGTGATTAGCGACATGCATTAAGAGACAGCTGTCCAGAGTCAGTCTTGTGTTCTGTGACCATGAAATGGATGACGTTAAATAGCATGCTTTTCAAAAATGTTCCTTGACAACCTTAACTATCTCCTTCTGTGTGCTCCATTAGGGAGCATAGCACATCTGAGCCCAGCCTTGAGACTCGGGTCCCAAAGAAGAGTGTTTGCTATTGTACAGTCATTTCTGATTCTTCCTTGGGATTTTCTTGGCAAACGGGGGTGATTTCCTGTTTCCTTCTCCAGCTTATTTTATAGATGAGGAAATTGAGGAAAACAGGTTGTTTGCTCAAATTCACATAGCTAGTAAGTGTCTAAGACAAGTTTGTATTCAGAAAGATAAATCTTGCTGACTCCAGTTCTGGTACTCTATGCAGTGTATCCCTTAGCTGTCCCAAAGAAGGGATAGAAAAAGTTATAGCTCCTTTTTTGCAGAGCTAAGCACCTATGAGTGTGGAACACTGCATTTACTGTCAGACTCTTTCTTTGTGTCAGTAAGTTTTGCTGAATCCTATCCCTCCCCCCCCCACACACACACACACTTTTTATTCTTTCTTCTGAGGGATGACTCTAGGTAAAGGCAAGTGCCACAAGAATAATAACTTATGGACAAAGAGAAGATATCAATAGAATTCATTTTAAAATGAAAAGAAGATGGGCTTAAATTCCACCTCAGACACTTAATTCGTTGTGTGACCAGAGGAAGTCATTAATTCTCCTTCAATCTGTTTCCTTATCTTGGATTATCTTGGAGCCAGCAAGATCTGGATTTGAATTCTGCTTCTAGCTGTTACTATATGATCCCACACAAATCACTTCATTTTTCTGGGCATCATCTTTTTATCTGTAAATAAGGAGGTGGGACTGCATGACCTCTTAGGTACATTCTAGCACTAAACCTCTGCCCTATGAAAAGGGGAATCATAATGACATCTACCTCACAGGATTTTGTTGGGATCAAATGAGAGTCTTCTGCTGTGTGTAATTTAAAATGCTCTATAAATACTCAGCTGGTTCTGAGTCTTCAGTTTATACATGCTCACAATAGTTTATGGAGGCCACCTGTGAGCCTTGGAGGTGGGTGCCTTCTTCCCTGCTCCAATAACTAAGACATCATCTGAACAATACATTCACCAACTTGCCCTTCACTCTCCCCTCCCCTCAACCTCAACTTTCCTGCCTTCATTTTTCCAGTTAAATGTTCTAATTCTCTTAGAATTCCAGCTTTTCCCCTCACTTTTGTTCACCTTCTTTCCATGAACTGACTGCTTTATATCACTGTCTGAGGCTCTGATTAAATTATAGCAGACAATGAAGACGTTTTATTTCTCCTCCTGGTGCTAATAATCAAAGAATATTTCCACTCAGACTGAAGAAAAAGACTACATAAAGGTAAGCACACTGCTATTCAGTGTGACCATTAATTTCCTATTTGCATTGGCACAATGGAGTTTGTGCAGATGCAAAACCAGAGTAATAATCCCTGATTTGGAAGAAACCTGAGAGATTGTCTAATCCTTGGCTCTCACTTTACAGATGAGAAACCTGAACCCCAGAGAAACAAAATAAATTAGTGTCCAAGGTCACACAGGCAGCATCTGAATACAGTTTCTCTGAAATCAAATCCAAAGGTCTTTCCATTAGACCACATTCTCTCTGTGTCTTTAGTTTATAATTCAGAATAGGAGAAAAGCATGTTGAATGTGATGAAAAAGTTAATAAATACCTTCACATGACATGGGAATGATTCTATTATGGAATAGAGATATTGATGAGGTCGAATTCAATCTCTCTTCCTTCTGAATTCCTGTTTATTCATTCATTCTATTCGTAGCCTCCACTGCCTTAGTAATCTTTTATAATTTTCATATCTTTTATCTTTGTCTTGTCTCCTTATGTAGATTATAAGCTTCTTGGAGGAAGTGCTTTTTTTTTTTTAACCTTTTTGTCTTCCACCACATTGGCCCGCACTGTGTTTTATACATAATGGATATTTCAGCACTTGTGTTCACGATAACTCTTAAGATCCCGTGAGGAAAACTGCCAAGGTATTGTCTTGATTTTTCTTTCCATATCCAAGATGGTGCTATCAGTGGGAAAATTCCCTAAACTGTTTTGCCACTAAACAAGTGTGTGATTTCAAAAAAGTGACATCACTTTTCCGGGAATCAATTTGTTCTTCTTTAACATGAGGAGGTTGGACTAAATCATCCTAAGGTCTCTTCATACAGTCCTAAATGCTAAAGTCCTACAACCACTTCTTGGCATTAATACTCCAAGATTGGATAGCCCTAGTGCTTTCTCAAGTGTGAAGGGCAGAAAGACCATATAACATCTGAAACCATAAATAGTCAGGAAAAATAGTACATTTTTGTGTGTATATGGTTGGAGAGAGTAGAAAGCACGTGTGGACCACTCCCTTTAAAGCAACATGACTCAAGGAAAAGAAAGTTGGCCCTTTGCTTTTTTAGAAGAGAAATGGGTTTAAATCTTACCCCTGAAATTTATCAGCTCTGTGACTATATACAAATGATTAATCTCATAAGTAAAAAAAAAAAATATTAATACTTTTAGCACTGACATGTGTGGGAAGAGGGGTTGACAATTAAGTGAAATAATATATGTAAAATGCTTTATTAACCTTAAAACATTATGTAGATGACCTCTGTGATTACTGCCACCTCTCTGAAACCAGCATTTTCTAAGCTCTTCCTCCATTGTTTTGGGGAAAGAGCACAGTGTATCTAGGGCATGGATCAGGAGTTGTGTTCAGTATGACCATTCATGAAGAGTTCCTTGTTAGAATCTCCAAGTAGGCTTTCTATTATTGGGACAGTTCAGTTCCCAGAAGAGAAACTATGGAGGACATCTTGTAAAGAAAGAGAAAAATAATAGCTTATGTAATCCATATACCTTATGTAATCTTATGTTCCTTTCCAGTTTTCTTATAGTCTACTCCCAACGTGAGCCAGTGACTTTGATCCTTTGATACAGTGATTCTGTATGAACAAAACACTCCATTCTTCCATTCAGGGCATCCTTTCTGGCTATCCCCTATACCCCCACCCCCACCTGGAATGTTCTCCTTCCTTCATTTATTAGCTTCCTTTAAGTACCAACCAAAATCCCATCTTGTACAAGAAGCCTTTCCCAACACTTTTAATTCTAGTGCCTTCCATTCTTTAGTTATTTCCTATTTATTCTATAAATAAGCTTTTTGAATATACTTATTTATTTGTTCTTTTAGATTAGATTGTGAACTCCTGGAGGACAGGGTCTGTCTTTTGCCTCTTTTTTTTTTTTGTATCTCCAGCACTTAGCTCAGTGCCTGACATAGTTGCTTAATTGGTGTTGTTTTTGTCCTTCATTTTTAAATATAACCATGACATTAGGGAGATGATGCCATGACATGCAAGTGAATTGGATTCAAGTGAGACCATTAAAAAAAAAAAAGCGCCTTTTCTTTGCCTCATTTATTACCTGAACTTAATCACTGAATGGGATTTGCTTCAGTCAGACTGATACCTGTTACAAACCTTACTTAAAAGGGCCAAGGTCTCCCACTGCATCCAGGGCCATCTCCAGTCATTCTGATCTATATCTAGCCACTGGGCCTAGATGGCTCTGGAGGGGAAAGTGAGGCTGGTGACTTTGGGCAGCTCTCCCCCATTTAAAGGTGCTTAATAAATATTTGCTGACTGACTAACTTAAATACTTGCACATACATTGCTTTTAGCAATCTGAAAAGCAGTGGAAAAAGCGTTGGACTGGGAGTGAAAAGGTCTGGATTTAAGCCCTGACCCTGACACTTATTAGCCATGTAATCTTGGTCAAGTCATGATGCTTCTGAATTTAGGTTTCCATTTCAGTAAGATAGAGATTAATAATCCTTGGACTGTAAAGCTTACAGGGCTATTATGAGGAAAGGACTTTGTATAATGTAAAATTCTCCCTAGTTCCATAATAAAGGGAATATTGGAGTTTGTTTTTTGTTTTATTTCTTTGTTCAGAATAAGAGAGTGCTGCATCTGTTTGTGGAAAGATAAAGATGAGCTCTGACAGAGAGTGAAGATGCATGAAAGCCTAAGGCTGAATGCATGAATTGAATGAATGGAGGAGACTGTGGAGGACACAGGAAGGATCAGGAACATAGGCAGAGACATCAGGCTTAGCAAAGCAGAAGGATACCTCTAAAGATGGGCAATTTAGTATAGCCAGAATCAGCCCAAGGTTCTGGGTAAGGCTTACCTGGGCAGTTTCAGTGAGAATAAGTTTAGCCTCTTAATAAGATACTAGAAATAAATTTGTCAACTTAGTATACTTGATTCCACTTTGTTTCAAGTCTCTATTTTGTAATTCAGATGATCTAAGTAAGATATTTTTCTATGTTATTTTTCAATATACCAACCATTTGGACAGCATGATATAGTTAACATGTGAGTGTTCTAATAAATTGGTAATAGATAAACATATATGGATTCTGTGATAAAATAGATTTCCAAGGAAATAACATTATAAATAGCTCTATCAGTAATTTTTAAATATTTTTAAAATTTTAAAGTGTTTTATTTTCAAAACATATGCACAGTTTTCAACATTCATCCTTGCAAAAATCTTGTTCCAATTTTTTTTCTCCTTCCTTTACCCCTACCCACTCCCCCAAATAGCAAGCAATCCAATACATCTTAAACATGTGCAATTCTTCTACACATATTTCCATAATTATCTTGCTGCCCAAGAAAAATCAGATCAAAAAGGAAAAAAATGAGAAAAAAAATGCAAACAACAAAAAAAGTGAAAATGCTATATTGTGATTCAAACTCAGTTCCTACAATCCTCTCTCTGCATGAAGATGGCTCTCTTCATCACAAGACCATTGGAACTGACCTGAATTTTCTCATTGTTGAAAAGAGCCACATCCATCAGAATTGATCACTATAATTTTGTTGTTGTTCTTTTGGTTCTACTCACTTTATTTAGCATCAATTCATGTAATTCTCTCCAAGCCTCTCTGAAATCATCCTGCTGATAGTTTCTTATAGAACAATAATACTCTATAACATACATATACCACAATTTACTCAACCATTCTCCAATTGATGGGCATCCATTCATTTTCCAGTTTCTAGCCACTACAAAAAGGGATATTTGTAACACTTTTGCACATATGAGTCCTTTTCTCTTTTTTATGATCTCTGTGGGATACAGGCCCAGTAGAGATACAGCTGGATCAAAGGGCATACACAGTTTGATAGCCCTTTGGGCACATAGTTCCATATTTCTCTCCAGAATTGGATCCAATTTAGAATTGAATCAATTCACAACTCCACCAACAATATATTAGTGTTCCAGTTGCCCACATTTCCTCCAACTTTTCCTGTCATCTTAGCCAATCTGAGAGATGTGTAGTGGTACTTCAGAGTTATCTTAATTTGCATTTCTCTGATCAATATGACTAGAAATGGTTTTAATTTCTTCATCTGAAAATTGTCTCTTCATATTCACTGATCATTTATCAATTGGAGAATGGCTTTTATTCTTATAAATTTGAGTCAATTCTCCATATATTTTATAATTTAGTTTTTATCAGAACCCTTGGATGTAAATTTCCCCCTTCCCCCAGTTTACTGCTTCCCTTCTTATCTTATCTTATACTATCTTATATTATATAGTATATATATAGATATATAGTATCTTATACTTTCTTGTCTGCATTGGTTTTATTTGTACAAAACCTTTTTAACCTAATATAATCAAAATTATCCATTTTGCATTCTATAATGTACTCTAGAGCTTCTTTGGCCATAAATTCTTTCCTTCTTCACAGATTTGAGAAATAGACTATCCTTTGTTCTAATGTGCTTATAGTATCACTCCTTATATCTAAATCATAAACCCATTTGACCTGATCTTGGTGTAGGGTGTTGGGTGTGGGTCAATGCCTAGTTTCTGCCATACTAATTTCCAATTTTCCCAGCAGTTTTTGTCAAATAGTGAGTTCTTATACCAGAAGCTGGGGTCTTTGGATTTGTCAAACACTAGGTTACTATGAGTCATTGATTATTGTATCTAACCTATTCCACTGTTCAATTATTCTGTTTCTTAGCTAGTACCAAATGATTTTGATGACTGCTATTTTATAATATAGTTTTAGATCTGGTACTCTATCAGTCATTTTGAAATGAACTACCAGTCAAATTATATGGTAAATAACATGGAATAGCCACAGTTAAAATGTAAAAAAAAAAAACTCATTTGAGGTTACAGCCTTCTGCTTATTCCTGGAGTGTCACTAGGATTATTCTCCATGCCCAAGAGTCAAGCAGCCTGTGTTGGATTGTGAACAGTACTGGTTGATGATGTAGAAGATACATGATCTCTAGCTTAGCAGATCAGGAACCGTGACCTGAGTTTATCATAACCTGTATAACAGAGGTACATGATTTGTTCTTAAAACAAGATACTGTTTGCATGCTCTGATCAATAAAGTTTGATTACATGTTTGAAAAGTGTAAATCGAATGTTTCTATTGCACAAATTAATTTAAGTAATAATAAATATATTATACAAGTACATTGGGTTTTACACCAGTACATGTCCTTAGGGCCAAGTGTAAGCACCTATTACAGCTGCTGGAGTAGAGGATAGAAAGAAATAATATTCTCCTCTCTAATCCATCATGGGGAATCTAAGGGAAAGCTGTCAGAGTTAAGAAGTAGAAAATAAGAGAGGAAGAATGGAAGTTCTATCTCTTTAAAATCTAGTGAATGAGAAGTTCTTCATGAGTCACTGTCAAATGCTATTTGACACAGACCACTTAAACCTGCTGCTTTTATTGGGACCTATGTATTGGTACATCATCATGAAATTCTTTGAAACTGAACTAATTTTCCTGGAATTGGCTAGGAGGTAGCTCAGTGCATCTTCCATGTGTGTTCCACAAGGTATAAGTTATCCATATTATGCTCTTCTGGGCCCTCATCACATGCAACATTATCTCATTTGGGCCAAACAATTCTATGAGACAGTTCAAGTCAACAAAGCATTTTAAAAGTGCCTACTATGGGTCAGGCACTCTGCTAAGAATGAAAATATGAGTGTACTGGGTATCCTCCTGAAGTTCTATAAGCAACCTTTTATTCTTATAATCAGCCAATCAGAGGAAGGAGCTACAGGGACCAAGGGTTTTTAATTTATGAAGCCCAGAATAGGAGTGAACTTCCAAGGTAGAGAGGTTTCTGGGACCTTGTAGAAAAAATCTGTGAGAAGAGCCAGGAATGCAGCCAGGAGAGGAATGACAAGTAATTCAGATAGTTTTGTCTTTACTTTTTAGATGAGGAAATCAAAGTTCAGAGAGGTTAAATAATTTGGCCTTGGTCACACGGCTGGGAAGTATAAGAGGCAGAAAATGCACCCAAATCTTCTTCTGGCTCCAGTTCTTGCCACACTGCCTTTCAAGACAGGAAAAATTGATGTGACTTCTCATTAATGTTCACAGAATCTCAGACATCCCAGAGACATGTAGCCCAGGAATAGAATCTATGAATGAAAGTCCCTGAGGGTACAGTGATTTTCAGTATTTTTTCAGATGGAAATCGTGGAGGGAAAGGGAACTCTGACCTAGTAACTGACACCCCAGGCACCCTTATTTGGTAAGGAAATAAATAGGAATTTTTTTAGGCATTGGGTTTAAAGCAACAATAGCAAACCTGTTACCAGGCACTTGATGTCAATAAAGGTGGCTTGAGTTCACCTGTCTTCCATGATATATACACTGAAAAGTAAACAGAGATACAGGAGGAAGCTGGGGCCAGTTTTCTTTCTCAGCTTATCTTGGCTGTGGAAAGAAACCATTGAATCTCTATAAAAGCAGGGTGTAATATCATGGAAAGGTCCAACCAGTGGAAGAATTCATCCAGGGGTCCTCAAACTACGGCCCGCGGGCCAGATGTGGCAGCTGAGGACGTTTATCCCCCTCACCCAGGGCTATGAAGTTTCTTTATTTAAAGGCCCACAAAACAAAGTTTTTGTTTTTATTATAGTCCGGCCCTCCAACAGTCTGAGGGACAGTGAACTGGCCCCCATCTAAAAAGTTTGAGGACCCCTGGTAGACCTTTCCCTTGGCACTTGTGGGAGAAGGAATCTTGCTTCAGTTAGTATTTGCATGACAAATCATTGAATCTTTAAGATGCTGATCCTGAAAGTTGTAGATATGAAATCAGAAGGTCAGGATTCCCATCTTACTTCACCAAACTCTGACACTTAGTAATGAGTATGAACTAAAATCCCTCATTCTTTGAGCCTCAATTTTTTTTTGTTTTTTCCCTTTCCATCTATGAATGGGTATAGTAGTACCAACTTTCCAGGGCTATTACAAGGGTCAAACATGAGATTACATGTCATATGTTTTGCCGACCTTAAAACACTATAAAAAACATCAACTTTACAATAACTCTTACCCCATATCTGGGAGGAATGAAATAAAACTTTACGTGGAAAGCACTGATCAAGGGGGGTTCTCTTCAGTGAATGGTGTTCCAATATTCCTTAACAAAAAGGGTCCATCTGACTATAGATATACAGCTACAAGGGACATGACAGGTCATTACATCCAACTTCCTCATTTAACGGATGGAAAAACTGAGACAGACAGGGGTCACACAACTAGGAAGTATCTGAAGCAGGATTTGAACTCAGATTTTGCTGACTCCAATGACAACATTCCATCCCCTGTGATCCCTGATTCTAGGTTAATGCAGCATCCCCCCTGTAGTACCCAGCATTAGGACTGTAACAAGTGGCTCTTGATAAAGTATTGCTATTTACAAGAAAAAGCAGGTGAGATGACTAATCCACACTCTCCCAGGGTCTCCCAGTATGGCTGACAAGAGAAGCCAGGAATGCCAGATTCTACCTGGACCTTTGACCATTACTAAAGACTGGGCTCCCTCTCCTTGGCAACAGTTCACCGGATGGTTCCAGAATGATCTCCAGGGAGGAAATAGTTCATATAGCACCTGGGAAAAATAAGACAAGCCTTGAAAAGGAAGGGGATAGGGGAGAAATCCAGTTCTTAAGTTTTATAAGATTATAAGAATGTAAGAATATATTTATGTGTATATAATATGATACGTTTATTTGATGAAATCCTTTATAGCATTTTCCCTGTGTAATTCCTTGTTTGTAATGGATTGCATACTGTTCATACCCATCATGCACTTCTCTATTATCCTTTGGATGATCTTCAATAAAGCCCTCATTTCAAATGCTGTGATTTTTTAGGATATAGGAGGAGTAAGAGAGGAGAAATGGCAGAATGTTTTCTACCCCTAGAATATAGGAAGAAGAGGCGATTCACATCCACAATTATGATAAGAGAAATGTTACTAAGAGGTCTCCTTCTCTGGCAGAAGAGCCTGATGCTTTCTTTTCTTACTTTCTTTCTTTTGGCAGATTTTCTTGACCATGGAAAAAAGTGGCATGAAAACTCATCCAAAGAATAATTCAAGTCAATATACATTTATTAAATAGTTACTGTGTGCCAGACTGAAATAACATAGTATAGCAGATAGAGCCAGCTTTAAAATTGATAAGACCGGCTTCCAAGTTGTACCCTCTGTCATATCCTGGGGTGAGTCATCCTGGTCAAGTCATTTAATTTTTTCAGAACTCTAGGCAACTTTCTATGACTCTTAAGTTGCACAGAAAATACTGACCTGCTTTGGTGAGTCTCTTGGAGTCTGAGCTGTTGATCTCAGAATCATTAGGGCATGATTTTACCTGCCAAGAAAATCACCCCTCAATCCTATTATACAAGAAAAACACTCCATAGATATGACTACATGGACAGAATGAAGAATAGAAATGAAAGGAGGCAGCCAAATTGGATAACTGAGTCCAAATCCTGTTTACTTCCATTTTCCCCCTTGTCCTTTGTACTTTAGAGATAATTAGCTCTGATTTCTGCTTTTTGATACTTACTTCTGGGTTGCTTGAACAACTCAAAAGTTTCCCCTGAGAGTTCCAATGTCAGAGAAACCAAAAGTCCATTCCCTATGTGCCCAATACAGTACCATATGCGGGAAATAAGGACAGAATTCCTCTCCTCATGCCCATCAGTTGGGAAATGGCAGGATAAGTTATGGTGTATGAATGGAATGGAATATTATTGTTCTATCAGAAATGATGAGCAGGCTGATTTCAGAAAAGCCTGGAAAGACTTACATGAACTGATGCTGAGTAAAATGAGCAGGACCAGATCATTATACACAACAACAACATTATGTGATGATTAACGCGAAAGACTTGGCTCATTTGAACAATGAGGTGATTCAAGGCAATTCCAATAGACTTGTGTTGGAAAGTGCCATCCACATTCAGAGAGAGAACAATGGAGAATGAATGTGAATCAAAGTATAGTAGTTTCACCATTTTTGTCCTTGTTTGCTTGGTTTTTTTTCTTTCTAGTATTTCTTTCCCTTTTGATCTGATTCTTAAAACATTTTAATAGCTTTTTATTTTCAAAATATATGCAAAGATAGTTTTCAACATTCAACCTTGCAAAATTTGCGTTCCAATTTTTTCTCCTTCCCCCTCTCTCCTCCCCTAGACAGCAAGTGATCTAATATAGGTTAAATATGTGCAAGTCTTTTAAACATATTTCCTTATTTTTCATGCTGCACAAGAAAAATTATATCAAAAAGGAAAAAAATTATTAAAAAAAAAAAGCAAACAACAAAAAAGGTGAAAAAACTATGCTGTGATCCCCATTATCCTCTTTCTGGATGCAGTTGGCTCTCTCTATCACAAGTCTATTGGGATTGGCTTGAATCACCTCATTGTTGAAAGAAGCTAAGTCCATCAGAATTGATCATCAATGTTTTCTTGGTTCTACTCACTTCACTCAGCATCAGTTTATATAAGTCTCTCCAGATCTTCCTGAAATCATCCTGCTGATCATTTCTTATAGAACAATAGTATTCCATAAAATTCATATACCATAATTTATTCAATCATTCCCTAACTGATGGATATCCACTCAGTTTCTAGTTCCTTACCACCATAAAAAGGGCTGCTACAAACATTTTTGTACATGTGGATCCTTTTCCCTTTTTTTATGTTGATCTGATCAAATTCCTCCTGTGTCTGTTTATTTTCTAATACTGATGGCTACAAAGGAAGAGGGGGGAAGGGCTGGACAATCACTCCGTCCTTTTAACACATTAGGTATTCATGAAAGCAAAACCCATATTAGCTTATCACATGTCATCTGTTGGTTAGTTGTTAACATGTTCAACTAAGCTCAACTAAATACAAGTGTTACTTGAGGTATCTTTATGAATGGAAAGAGTTTTGTACTTGGAGTCAGTGGAGGGATTCAGATCCTGGGTTCTGCCCCTTAAAATATGCAAGATCTTAATGTAGTCACTTTCCTTCTCCTGGCCTCCATTTCCTCACCTGTAAAATGAAGGTGTTAGATAAGACATATTCCAAGGGCCCCTCAGCCTGTGAAGTGGTGATCTGAAGTTCCCATCGTGTGCAAAGAATGGAAACATTCTACGAGAGAATCGGCGATTAAACTATAATAGTTCCTGTCCTCTTAGAACTTACTGTCTAATATGGGAAATATAAAACAATAAATTAACTATAATATGAAACAAAACAGTATTAGGTAATGGCAAGAATGATAGATTTGGCGTGATGGAACCTGGATTAGAACCTTAAGTCTGAGCTTTCTATGAATCAGTATACATACTATTATACTTCTTTGAGACTCCATTTCCCAAAGTGACACAGTGAATAGAGCACTGGATCTGGGAGTCAGAAAGATTTATTTTCATGAGTTCAAATACAGCCTCAGACATTATTAGCTGTGTGACCTTGGGCAAGTCATTTAATGCTGTTTGCCTCAGTTTCCTCTGTAAAATAAGTTGAAGAAGGAAATGGTAAGCCACTCCAGTATCTTTGCCAAGAAAACCCCAAATAGGGTCAAGAAAATTTGAATTGAAATGTTGGAGACAACCACAAAAATGTGGTTAACAAGGTTATAGTGAGGAAGTACTTTGGATGAGCTCATAAAAGAGCATAGATTTTTACACTGAAAGAGACCACACAGGTCACTTAGTTCAATCATCTCATAGATGAAAACGCAGAAAAATTAAGGGATTTACCCAAAACCAAACAGGCAGCAAGAAGAAGAGCTTGGATTTATTTACCTGGTTCTCTGATTCCAAAGGCAATTCTCTTTCTACAAAACTGCAAATGGAGTACTATGTGATGGGGAAAAAAATCTAAGGAAGAAGAAGATGCATTGAGTCCTACATTAGACCAATAGCCAGTGGGCTTCTAGTTATTGTGATTACACACACACACACAAACATGAACACACATCCCTTGATAATAAACTTAGAAAGAGGCAAAACCTTTCTGAATTCAGGGTTCATTTCTCCAAACTCTTTCTAGGCTAGGAGAAAAAGAAAAGACACTACCAGAAGCCCATGCGACTATTACTACAGGTTCCATGAATCTTAAAAATAAAATTAATGTTTTTTGTAATCCAACATATTTGACTTGAAACATTTCAGAGCATTATTCTAAGATGAGGTCTGCAGGTTTCACCAGACTGTAGACACAGAAGAGGTTAAGAACATCTAATTAGTTCAATACCAATCTATAAAAGGATGGGTAGGAATTTGACAGGTGGAGAGGGGGTAGTATTTCAAACATAGGGAACAGCATGAGCAAAGGCAAGAAAATTCAAGACATTTTTAGAAATGACAGAAAGTCCAGTTTGACTAAGTTCTTGAATTTGTGCATAAGAATACTCTAATGCCCTAAAAGACTCATTATTTCCTTGATATAATTACTCTCTCCATTGAGATGGATTTTAACTCCATCTGTCCCTACCTAGCTTGTGTGGCTCTTGTCCATGGCCTGTAAATCCACCACATCTAAGGTATCCAACATGACAACAGTTCTCCTTTAATGTTCTTCAATTTGTATGGATACTAATGAAGTAGTCAGACAATCTATCACTTACCCCTCGGTCCTGCTATATACATTTGTCAAGTCACATCCTTCTACCAGTCTCTCGGGTAATTTCTTGTTGTAATGCATGGCAGCCTCTTCCCATCCACCACTCATGTCTCCATTTCCCTTTGGGTAATCTACAACTTCAGCTGTTGAGTGATTAGAATACCCAATGACTCCAAGTTGCACAATATCACTGGAATAATATTGTAGAAAAGATAGGTCTTTGTTTAGGGAGAAATATTGAGTTTTCCCTGTCCATTTACTAATTAATTGGGAGCAGGGGAGTTTAGTATACAATATCAGGAAGGAATAATAAAATGAAACTGAACACTGAATGTTATAGAATAATATAAAACAATAAAATGAAGCTGAACATTATTAATAATAATGGTTAACATTTATATAGAGCTTATTATATGCCAGGGACTATGCCAAACACCTATACTTATCTCATTTAATATTCATAACAACTGTAGGAGATAGGTGCTGTTCTTACCCCCATTTTACAGATGAGGAAACTGAGGCAAACAGAAATCAAGTGACTTGCCGTGGTGACACAGCTAATAGGTGTCAGAGGCTAAATTTAAATTCCAAGTCTTCCTGATTTCAGGCCCAGTGCTTTATGAACTCTGTCTTTACAGTCATATAGTTCACAGAAGGGTTTATGGATAAGACATAACATTGTATTTATTAATTTGGGGCTGTAAAAAAGCATTTGTAAAAATGATTCCTTAAACACTAAACATTGCCTTAAAGTTCTCCAAAAGATGAATCCCATGCATTTATCAAAATCATGTACAATTTCTTTTTTTTCCATTTATTTAATATTTTATTTTTCCCAGTTATATAAAGATGGGATTTTATTTTTTTTATTTTTTAATTTAATAGCCTTTTATTTACAGGATATATGCATGGGTAACTTTACAGCATTAACAATTGCCAAACCGCTTGTTCCAATTTTTCACCTCTTACCCCCCCCACCCCCTCCCCTAGATGGCAGGATGACCAGTAGATGTTAAATATATTAAAATATAAATTAGATACACAATAAGTATACATGACCAAAACATTATTTTGCTGTACAAAAAGAATCAGACTCTGAAATATTGTATGTACAATTTCTTAAAGGAAGTAATAATATATGCTGTAAGAAATGATGTACTGGTTGATTTAAAAAAAAAAAAACTTTCAAAGACTTGAATGCACCTGTTTGACTCTGAAGAAAAGCTAAGAAAAGGACCCCTGTTTTGTGAGACCCTATTGAGAGCTGGTTGGTTTTGCTAACCTGCTTTTTTCTTAATTTTTGTGAGAAGGGATAGATAGATAGATAGAAGGGTGACAGAAATATAGTCAGAAATTAATGTGATGAAACAATAGAAAGTATCAATAAAGAAAAGCATTCATTTGGAAGTTTTTGTCAAATTCTTCATGGAATTTTTCTTCTTCTTTTCCAGTGTGATGGGTAATGGGCCCTAAGTTGCCACTATTTTCCTACTGGTCTTTTTGCAAATACTTAGAAGTTGGCCCATATCCCTCTAAGGATGCTTCTTGATGCCTCTGATTGAACAATCCATCCACACAAGGAGCTCCTTTATTTGTTTCTCCCAGGACAACAATTGAGCCTTTCTTTGTTTACATACAATTTCCTTTGTCTTCTGGCTTTAATAAGTAAAGAATAATAAGAATTAACAAGGGAAAAAGTTAAAACTGATAGACTGAAATCCTTTTTTTTCCAGGTCTTCTTGTGGGTCACTGGACAAGGATTTCATATTTAAAGTACTAACAACTCACCATAAAATTTGCAAACACTTTAAAGTCTGTAATTCTTAGCTTCTGTCTGCTTCACATCATTCTGCTATGGTTATTGCAGAAGTAGAAAGGAGGAAGGGAATAAGCATTTATGGTAATGCCGACTATATGCCAGGAGCTGTGCTAAGGACTGTACAAAAATTGTCTCATTTGATCTTCACAACAACACTGGGAGATAAGTGCTATTATTACCCCCATTTTACAGATGGGGAAACTGAGGCAAACAGTGGTTACTTGCCCAGGATCACACAACTAGTGGTAGTAGTAATAATGACCAATATCTTTTAATATTTATTATGTGCCAGGCACTGTACTAAGTGTTTTACAATTATTATCTTAATGGATCCTCACAGCCCTCCTCGGAGAAAGGTGCTATTATTATCCCCATTTAAACAGATGAGAAAACTGAGACTAAGACTTTACCCAAGGTCCCACAATTAGTAATAATAATTATTAATATTTATATAAAATAATAATTAATATATTAATATTTCTATGTGCCAGGTACCGTATTAAAGACTTTACAATTAGTATCTTTCTTGATTCTCACAACAACCCTAGGAGATAGATTGAAGAAATTTGAATATTTTACCCACAGTTACACAGATAATAAGGATCTGGGTCTGAATCTGAACTCAGGTCTTCTTGACTGCAGGCCTGGTGTTCCTTCCAGGGTACCCCCTAGCTGACTCTGCAAAAGGAGGCTGAATGAGACTTAGAGATACTCCGTATTTGCCTTTGTTTCAGGACTGGTGGGGCAAAGAATCCATCGCCAAGTGGCCAGATTACTGGTGATCAGCTTCCCCATCCTTAGCTAGGTTCTCAGAAAGCAAACTTATTCTGTTTCCATGGCAACCCAGACTGCCTTTCTAGCAAAATAAAACCTGCAACAACATGTACTGGTAAAGCCCTCAAGAACCCAGGGTCCTTTCACTCTTGGGGCAGCTCTGATACCACCTTAACAGCATAGGGATTTGGGGTTTTTTTGTGGAGGATGCAGATACCATTTACCTCCAGCCTTTATCACTGCTCAGCTGGGCTGGCTCGTAGCTAGGTATGGGGAAGGGGAGGGAAGGGGAGGATTGCAGGAAAGGTCTCATGGAAAAGATGGTGTTTGAGTCTCCTTAAATCTTAAAGGAAACGCGAAATTCCAAGAGGAAGAGGTGAGAATGGGGGGGGGGGCATTTCTGGCATAGGGGACAGCGAGTGAAAAGGGAGTGCCATGGCTAAGGATTAGCAAGGTCACTTTGGCTGAGCTGCAGGAAGTATGAAGGGAAGGTATGCATAATAAGGTTGCTTGTGACCGAGATGTGACGGCTTTAAATGCCAAAGAGAGGAATTTCTGTTTGATCCTAGATTTAATAGAAAGCCGTGGTGTTTACTGAGAAGGGGAGTGACATGTTCAGACCTGAGCTTTCAGAAAAGCATTTCAGCAGCTATATGGAGGATGGATGCGAGTGGGGAGCCACAAAACAAAGAAACCAATTAGAAAGCTGTTCAAAAGTCCAGGAGAGAGTTTATGAAGGCTTGAATTAGAGGAGCTCTATCAGGGGTGAGAAAGTAGACAGATACGTGTTATGGAGGGAGAAATAACAAAATTTGATAACTTGCTGCTTATATGGTTTGAGTGAGAGAGGGAACCTAGGTGATTAGTAGAATGGAAATCTCTCCCAGCTCCCCACGCTAGTGCTTTCCTTCTGTTAATTATTTCCTATTCACCCTATCGATAGTGTGTTTGTATATATTTGTTGGTATGTCATCTCCCCACTAGATTGTAAGCTCCTTGAGGGCAAAGTTGCCTTTTACCTCCTTTTGTATACCTAACACTGAGCACAACGCCTGGTACAGTATGTGCTCAATAAATATTGATTGATTATGACACCAATATTTGATCATTTTAGCCTGGATGCTAAGAGGACATCCAGGCTAAAATGATGAAGTATTAATGTCGAAGAGCTGAAATTTAGGAGAAATGTTAGGGCTGGTTAGGTAGAACTGGGGGTCCTGAGCAAAGATATGGTAATTAAATCATGGGAACTAAAGAGGCATCGAAAAGAAAAAAAGAACTGTGAGTGGAGAAGGGGTGGAGGAAGCTGAGGACAGAGCCTTGGGGTTTATAATCTAGCTCTAAACCTACCTTTCTATTCTGCCTTCCAGCCAAAATTTGTTGTTCTTCATTCTTGAGATTTCAGCTCCTATTTTTCTGCCTTTGTGTATGTGCTCCTCCATGTCTAGAATGCACTGTCTCCTCATTTTTACTTCTTAAAATCCCCAGTGGTCTACAAAAATCAGGTTAAATTCTTCCTTCATGACATGGTGCAGTGGATTAGAGTTCTAAGGCTAGAGTCAGGAAGACTCATCTTTCTGAATTCAAATCTGGCCTCAAATACTTACTGTGTGACCCTGAGCAAGTCACTTAACCCTTTTTGCCTTGGTTTTCTCATCTGTAAAATGAGCTGCAGAAGGAAATGGCAAAGTATTCCAGTATCTTTACCAAGAAAACTCCAAATGGGGTCACAAAGAATTGGACATGACTGAACAAGAATCCTTTTCTGATTCTTCCTCACTCCACTCCCTTCCTGCTTTTTAGTATTTCCCTTTCCTCCCAGCCAAATTACATTTTATTTACTTTGTCTATGTAGTAAGCATTCTGGACTACTCCTCCAACTTTGAAAGCACAGATTTGCAGATTGGGTCCTCAGGAATATGACTACTTTGGGTTCTAGGGGTAAATTGGTGGGGAACTCTAGTAATACCATCAAAATTCTATGAACACTCACCAGTATATTTCCTGTTTGGAGTCATGCCAATTGACATGATTGGGTCTTAGCTAAAGCATTTTCTAAGATGGCAAAGTAAAACAGCCATAAAACATTCCTCCATAAACCTGGGTACTACCCTCCCACAATACATATAGCCTTCATGAGAACCATGGGCTCAGAGGAGGTGTCCAGGTGCACTGGTATAGTGTTCCCTAAATCAGTGAAGTAACATCTGGTCCCCCCAAAAAAGAGTCAGGCAATATATAATATTGAATATTTAAAATTACATAGTCCAAATCATTAAGGGAATCTATAGGGAAGATACAAATAAGTATGCAAACAAGTAGAAAACAAAGCAGAACATGATTTGGATCAAAGGAACATGAAGAGTTTTTACAGAAATGTAGAGTAAGAGAACACTGAGTTAGGAAAGCAAGAAATAATAACAACAATAAACAATAACAATAGCTGGAATTTAGTTTGGTTTTTTTTTAATTTGCAAAATACATTTAGAAACATATTATGGAATGCCTTAAGTGCCAGGTTAAGGACTTTCCATTTTATTTGATAAGCAATAAGGACCCACAAAAGATTTTTGAGCAGGGTTGTAATATGGGGCAGACATATGCATTCAATTCAATTCTGATTCCCTAAAACTCTGCAATGTGCTAGGCACTATTAAGTATTGGTGATACAGTAACAAAAGTGAAATGATCCCTAATCTCAAGGATCTTACATTCTTTTGAGGAAACATATATATAAAAAGTCATAAACTTTGATTATAAAATGAAATATTCCATTGAATCAAGAAATTTACATTTTATTGAGGAATATATTTACACAGATAACTAAAATTTAAAAACCATTTTACCAGCTAGAGAGGGATCAGACTAGAAGAAAGAAGACTAGAAACAAAGAAGAATTTTTTAGTAGTCCCAAAGAAAGGAAATAAAGGCATCAACTTGGTGACAAAAAAAAAAAAAAATGGAACTGAGATATTAAAAAAAAAATGGACAATAGGACATAACTAACTGGATATCAGGGAGGAAAAGCAAAAATTGACTTGGACCTGGGTGATTGAGAAGATCAAGAGAAATAGAGAAGATGGGAAGAAGAGCAACTTTAGAGAGGAAGATAATGAGTGGGCCAATTTTCTGAGGTATAAATACTCACACTGAAATTCAAATTTCAGTTCAAACTGTCTCCATTCCTATCTATGGCTCTTACCTCTAATTCTCCCAGAATCCCCATTTAGGGAGGGCACCTAGAACAACCAAGTCTTCATTTGTCACCAGGCTTCACTCCAGATTTTTCTATGGGTACATCTTCATCTCTTCCACTGTCCCCCCAGCCCTACCTTTAGCTTCCTTTTATGTATTCTCTCCTCCCATTAAAATGCAAATTCCTTGAGGGTTGGGACTATATGCATTCCTAATGATTAATAGTGTGCCTGAAACATAGTGTTTAATAAATGTTGATTGGTTAAAATGTTCAGCAGGAAATTGGAAATTTAAGACTGGAGCTTAAGGGAGGGATCCGCAGCATGAATATATAGATTTGGGACTATCTGCATAAATGTAAACATTGAAAGCATGAATAGATGAGATTTCCACGATTTTAGAGTGATCAAAGAAAAGGACTGAGAACAATTCCTTTTGAGTTACCCGCCTTTATCAAATGTATGGAAAATGATGCCCCAGCAAAAGAACTCAGGTAAGAGTAAGAGAACAAAGAACACCATCAAGGAAGGGTAGAATATCCAGGAGGAGAAAGTAGCCAGAAGTACATATGCTAAGAAAAATCAAAAAGAAATAACAAGGGGGAAAAACTCATTGCATTTAGCAATAGTAGGTCATTGGTTACCTCTGAGATGGCAGTGTGAGGTCCTGAGTAACTAGGTGGGGTTGGCAGAGAGAACCTGAAGTACTGATAATATACCCCCAAGGCAAGCAGAGTAGGGCACTGATTAACCTCATAGTCCCACCCTCTTTGGAGGCCCTGGGTAGCCCACCTTGCTGTGTTCAATCAGAATTCCAAGTTATGTGAACCTCTCACCCCCCCCCCCCCTCCAGGTTCAATTTCCCCTATAAATCTGTCCATGGCTCACACCATCTTTGTTGAACCTCTTTTGAGTTAAGCTTGCCATAGCATTCTGCTTTGTGATGTCTTTCTCCTCACCCTTCCCCCATGCCTTATGCTGTCTTTCCTCTCATCCTCCCCTACCATGTTCCATGATGTCTTTCTCTTTCTTATAATTAACTCTTTTAATTAACTCCTCTATGGCTTTAGCCTGTCAGCTGAGGGCATATTCCCACCCTTTCTCCTAATTGATTGTGAATCCTATTAGGGAACTTTTCTTTTCCATTGCTCGTTTTAAAAACCACTTTGGTTTCAAACTATATGCTCTCTCAATTCTATTTTATATTTATCATTCGTATCTATTGTATATCTTCATTTTGTCTGTAACCTTTTCTTATAAATAAACCTACCTTTTGCCAAAGAAAATGACCACTGTGAGTTCTTCACATAACCGAACTCGGACATTTGATGCTTGAACATCAATCTCTTCATTTGTTACCAAACCCTAAACACATCATTTGGAACTAGGAATTACTCTCTGAACATATCAGTGTCAATAATGAATAGCTGATTAAGAAGATAGAATTGGACAATGGGATTTGCATTTATAGACCCTAGGTTTAAATTAAAGAGATGAGAGACTTAGGCAGAGATGTAGTGAAGCTAAATGAAGTTAGTAAGAATACATTTCCCTAGAGTCTTACAAATCAAAAACTGAAAAGGACGATCAATCTATCTTTAAGACTATCAAGCAAAAGAACTTGGATGATTTAGACAGGAGAAAAGTGGTAGAGATGTGTAGAAATTCCCAAAAGTTAAAAAAAAAAATTTGAAAAGCCAATAATGAATAATAAGCAAAATATGGGTAATAATTAAAGTGAACTAGAGAACTTCAAGGCAGAAGAAAAATTTTACTTAAAAAATTATTTATTTTGTTCTGAGCTTAAGAAATAAAATGAGTGGGAAGGATTCTGGGAAGATGGTGGAGTAGGTTGCTAAATTTCAAGTTCTCCCGATTTCTCCCACAAATAGAACAAATTTGCATTTCAGGATGAACATAGAGAAAAATGAAGACGACTTGGGGCAGAACAGGGGTCCTCCTGATACAAGGTGAGAAGATTACTCAAGGCGGGATTAACTTGTCTGTAGGGCAGCTCAAAAGAAAGACTGGCAGAGTAAAGGTAAAAATAGTAATCATGTTATACAAATGAGGTACAGAGGAAGAATGGACATAGAGGCATTAGAGGCGGAAGGAGGGCTCATAGTTCTGAAAACCTACTCACATCGGGAATGGGTTCAATAGACAACACTACATATATACCATGAAGGGAATAGCACCCTCCATAATCTATAAAGAAATAAGGGAGGGAAGGATGGGTGGATGGGGAAGCAAAGAGTGCAGGAAAAAGACAATGGAGGGATTCTTGGGGGTGGGGGAGGTTATAATAAGGCATGTTATGAAGCAGAATTTAATTAAAGAGTTAGCAGGGATGGGGAAGACATGTGTGTATCTGGGGGGGGGGTAAGTATGCATATGTATGTATGTATATATAAATATGTCCTTTCTTAACTATAGCCTGCTTGGAAGTGGGGGGATTGATGAAAAGGGAAAAAACAATAAAGTAAAAAAGGTGAGCGGCAGAGAACAAAAGAACAATTTACAAGGAAGAAAAGATGAACATTCATTAACAATTTCTTCTACTAATAACTTTCTTAAAATGGCATTTGTTGTTATATATTTTGAATCCTCTCTGATGTTTTGCTGGGTATATGACAATGTTCTCTTTTGTTTTGTTTCATTTTATTTTGTATTGCTTTTCTGTTTTCTTTATTATTCTCTCTCTTTAAATAAAATAAATTTGGGGAAAAAAGAAAGAAAACAAATATTTCCATAACATAGTAGAATAGAAAATAAAAATGATTGTACATGAAATTGCAAATCTATTATGTAAAAGTTATTATTCCTTTTAAATATATAATAAAGTTATTATATAACTTCATTTTTTCCCTCTTTTTTCTTCTCCCCCTACCCTAAAAATGGCTACCATTAGACCTAAATATGTATGTGTGTATACTATATGCTCTCTATTCTATTTTATATTTATCACTTGTAGTATCTATTGTATATCTTCATTTTGTCTGTAATCTTTTCTCATAAATAAACCTACCTTTTGCCAAAGAATTTTGCTTTGAAGTAGTACAAATTACTTCTATTTATCAGTTCTTTCTTTGCAAGTGAAGTGTTCCTTTGTAGGTAATTTGGGTTTTTTAAATAGTCATAATGACTTAGTCACTCAAAGATTTGCTAAAAATTTTACTTTTTAACTCTCACTGAGATGTGTTAGGTTGAACCCCAAGCATTTAATCTGACTCTAATCTAATTCAAAAGAAAGCATAAGTATTAAAAAAGAAAATTCAAAAGAGAAGGATAGATAAAATGGGAGGGGAGAGATTTAGCATTATATAATGAGAAAATTATTTCATGGAGAAATCTAGAGAGAAAGTAAGTAAGGGAAAGCATGATGGAAAGCATTTAAATAAAGATCAATGAAAATAGAAACAAAAGAAATATTGTTATTGGGATGTATTGTAATGTAATGTACTGGAACAGAAAGAGGAAATAAATGAGGTAGTCAAGAAACAAAATCACAAATCTGGCATAAATTCATGATAATAGTAGTGATAGGGATCTGGTTATCTGTAGTATTCTTTCTACCAATAGCAAAGTAGTCAATAATTTTTTGATTTGACTTAGTGACACTTTCATTTTTCAAATGATGTAGGAATGAAGGAGTAAAATTATCATCTGGATCTGATTCTCACCAACAAGGAGGAACTGGTTGCTAGGGTGGTATCAATGGGAAATATGGGAAGAATTGACTACATTGTCTTGGAATTTGTGATAGAGAAAAGAAGACTAGATCTCACATACACATCCCTGATTTTTTGAGAGCAGATTTTAAAGGATTCGGGGGAAAAAGGATAGGTTGGACATCATCTGCTAAAGTAATAAAGGGAAAATCAGTTGAGATAGGGATGGGAAAGCTGATTTAATTTGGTAAGCATTCATTTACTGACTATTAAAGTTTAGTACAAGTTAGAACTGTATTAGACTCTTTAATGAATAAAATTCTGAAAACACAAAGAAAACAGTTCCAATGAGGAGGAAATGGGCAGTTGTCCAAAGAGACCAAGGTAGGTGCTTAAGGAATTCATAAACCAACTTCACTTTTAAAGAGATGGCTTAAGAAAATATAAGCAAAGGCAGATATAATAAAGGATGAATGCAAAAGCTCCAACAGTCCTGTAAGAATAGTTTTATGAATGCTAAAGCTGAGAATAAGCTGAAGCCAGCTGTAAAAAATAAGGATAATCAGAACTTGAAGGTGAGGGATGGGGTTGGAAAGTTATGTTGAAAGTTATGCTGAAGAAGTGACTAAAGAGAGGATAAGATCCTTCTTACATTTCTTTAGAGTGAACAGGATAATGATAATTGATAACAGAGAGAAGATAGAGCTTTTCAACTCTTATTTTCCTTCTATTTTCTCTGCCAAGGAAAGTAATCTTTGGACTAGGACGAATGGAACAAAATGGATAATAGTGAATTGATACCCAAGATAAGTAAGGAGATAAGAGCTGTCCTCAATGAGTTCAAGTCACCTGACCCAGATGAACTCCATCCTAGAGCACTTAAAGAACCAGTCACTGAACTACTGTGAAAAATCTTGAAGAGGCTATGGAGAACAGGAGAAATATTATAGAACCAGAGAAGGGCAAAGTGCTATTGTTCAAGAGAAAACAAATAAGAATCTACTAACTATAATGCAAGTGAACTTAACTAGCAAAATTTTAGAATTTATTATTAAAGAAACCTTAGTGGGCAGCTAGTTCATTCAGTAGAATGCCTGGCCAGGAATAAAAACCTGAGTTCAAATTCTGCTCCGACTACTAGCTGAATGGTCCTAGGTAGGCCATTTAACCCTTGTTTGCCTCCATAAGGATCAAATTAAATAATATTTATAAAGTGTTTTGCAAAACTTAAAATGATATGTAAATGTTATTATTATTTTACGATTATTATTATTAGGGAACACCTAGGAAAGGAAGAAATGATCACAAGGAACCAACATAAATTTATCAAGAACAAGTCATTCCGGACTCACCCTATTTCCTTTTTTGACAGACTTGCCAGTTGGATGAAGGTAATGCTGTAGATGTTACTTACCTTGATTTTAGCACAATGTTATGCTCTCCTTGAAGAAAACATGAAGAGATGCAGAATAGATAATTAGGTGAATTTAGATCTCCTTAAATGGATGGGGTGGAAGAACAATCATTAATGGATTAATGTCAAGTTGGAAAGTGTTCAGTAGGTTATATCAAGTATTTGAGCTTGGCCCAATTCTGCTTAATGCTTTTGTTAGTGACTTGAATAGAAGCATAAATGGCACACTTATAAAATCTGCTATTGACATGAGGCTGAGAAAGAGATATTCCAAAAATATCTCTATAGGCTAGAACACTGAGAAAAATCAAATTAAATGAATAGGAATCCATGTGTTTTGGTTTTTAAGGTTTATAAATGCTTTATTCATAAAAACTCTGTGAGATCATGATACAGGTATTATTTACAGATAAGTAAAATCAATTGATCAGTAAGCATTTATTAAGCTCTTACTATGTTACAGGCACTGTTCTGAGTTCTAAGAATCCTGTACAAGTAAAAGAAGAAAGCCAACTGCTAGTTTCAAGGTTAGATAACTTTCAATTAGGGAAAGACAATAATAATAAAGCTGAAAAATAGATTGAGGGGAAGGGTATTTGTCATTGGAACTTGATGGAGAATTTTTGAGTGAAGTCTCATGAGAAATAAAGAGGTGGCTTTGAGAAAGAGAAGGCTAAATTTAGTCTGACACACATTGGAGAGCAGATTTCAAAGAGTTTTGGAAAAAGACAGGTTGGACCCAATCTACTACACTTATAGGGAAAGTCAATCCCAGTGGGGATGCTTCAATTCAATAAGCATAGGTGATGGATTTAAATGGAGGTTCTAGGGTGAGCATCCAAGTCACAGGAAAGTTAAGTGATTTGTTTCTGATCATACAGCAAAAATCAGAATCAAACCATTGAAGGAGGGAAATTAGACACAATGCCCCAGGCTTCCTCTAGTAAGAGACCCACTTTAGTGTGAGCAAATCTCAATCCATATACTAGTGGCTACACAGTAAGCTGTAGTCCTGACAATCAAGGGACAGCCACACAGAGACAAGTTTAATTCCTAGTAGAACTTCAAGATAGAACCAGAAGTACTGCAGGTGCTTGTCTGAGCTCAGGGAGCACTTGGTGCTGTTGTGAAACAATTTTGGACTTTGGCTTTGGCTGAGAACATCCAGAGGATGTGCAAAAGGGATTGTTGTTGTATCAAGCTCAAGGCACAGCTTGCTTAGTTGTGGAAAGCAGGGTGTCCCTAATAGTAAAAAGAGAGGGTGTTCTTGGCATGGGGAGCCTGACATAAATTATCTATTTAATAATTCTGAAAGTGAAAGAAATACTAGGCATCTCCCATTAATAATAAAAATAAGAAATGCTTTAAGGTTTGGAAAGCAGTTTATATATATCTTATTTGATCCTAGTTACTATTATTATTATTATTCCCAATTTACAGGAAAATGAAAATGAAAGAAGTAAAGTAGCTCTCAGGGTCACATAGCTAGTGACTCCTGTTGCCTTAATCAACCTGGAACATATTAAGTATTGATTAGTCAATCACATTAACCAATTTGTATACTGGAAAGCAAAAAGTTTTGATTATATTAAGTTATTATAGCAATAATCCCAGAATTTTAGGGTTGGAAGAAATCTCAGAGGTGATCTCTTCAACTAATATGTCCAATAATCTCTAAGATTGGGCCAAAAAATGGCCCAAGAATCCTCTGCCTGAAGATTTCCAGTAATAGGGATCTCATTACCTCCCATTCCTTGGTGACAGCTCTAATGATTAAGAAACTTTTCTTCTCATTAAATGGAAATCTGTTCCTGTGTAATTCCCACACACCTATTGCCCTCTGGGGTTGAGCAAAACAAGTCACATCTTGGCTCCAACATTTAAGAGTTTTGTGACCATAAATGAATTATTTAATCTTTCTAAGTACAAGTTTGCTTTTCCCTAAAATGAAGAAATTGGAGTAAATGAAGTAAAATCATATCTGACTTTAAGTCTGTGATCCTAAAATACTATAAATATGACCCTTTTTTCAAATGGCAGTCCAAATATTTAAAAGCATTTATTTTTCCAATAGGAAAAGGATATAATCTAGACATGATAGCAGTATAAATAACAAGAGAAAATTAAGTTTATTCTCTGCCAATTCACAGAAGTAGGTACAGGGAATTATAATCTAAATCTAATTAATCAACACTGATACTTCCAGCATATCAGGGAAGGGACATGGTTACTACATGAAGACGTATATTATGTTCCTTTTCAGTCATCTCTTTTCTGTACTAAATAAATAAAAGAATCATAGAATCTCAGAGACAGCCGGAATGTAAGAAATCATTTAGTTTAACTCGTTCCTGAACATTTTTAATGAGTTATCATCTAGTCTTACCTTTCCTCCAGTGTAGTTCCAGAGGAATTTCATTCCATTTTTTGGATGGCCTAAGGAAGCTTTTCCTTACCTTGAGATTAAGTCTATCTCTCTGAAACCTCCCCACAAGGAACCTAATTTTGTCTTCTGGTTTCAAGCACAAATCTAAACCCTCTCTCACAGACTTTCAGATTCACAGGGGGTGTTCCAAATAGCTGTTAAATACAGTGGGGCTACTAGATAGAATAGTGGATAGAGTCCTGGGCCTGGAGTTAGGGGTCCCATTTTCCTTAATTGAAATCTGACTTTGGGCAGGTCACTTAACCATGTTTGCCTCAGTTTTCTCATCTGTAAAATGAGCTGGAGAAGGAAATGGCAAACCACAGCAGGATCTTTGCCAAGAAAATCTCAAATGAAATTACAAAGAAACAGACACAACCAAAAAAGCAAAATAACAACCAACAGATTTTGGGCACCTAGTACTTGCAGATCAGTGTCAAGGACAAACTAAGTTTTCTCTATTCCAGGCAAACTTCCCCAATTCCTTCAACCAATCTTCAAGTGGTATGGACTCTGGACATTTATCCTCCTAATGACACTTTTTAGAATGAACTCTAGTTTGTCAATGTCCCTTCAAAAATATGGCACATAGAACAGAACATAATACTCTAAACGCAGTCTCACCAGGGCAGAGGATTGTTATTACCTCCCTTCTTTGGGGCATTATGCCTCTTAAAGAAAGTTAAGTTCATGTTAAGATTTTTTGGCTACATCCCACTGTTCATTTATTGAATATTTCAAACTATTAACACTTCCAGATGTTTTTCACACAAACTATTGTTGAACCTCCTCTATCTTGAATTTAGAATCCAAATCTAGAATTTGCCACACACAAACTGAGACCTGGGAAAGACCTAATTTAGAAAGCCCTAGGCCATCCACTGCAATCCTGGACCACTGCCGGTTATTTTGCCCTATATCTTGTTCCTGGACTTTGATGACCAGAGGAGAGAGTGAGGCTGACAACTTTTTGCAACTTTGTCTCATTTAAATCCAATTCATGTGCAAGTCAAGACATCACCCCATGATAATATTGGTCCTCTTTGAGGAAAAAAGATGAAGAACAACAATAATAATTTATTCCTATTAAATTTCATTTTAGCAGATTCAGCCCCTTATTCTAACTGACTGAGATATGTTGGGATCCTGATTGTCTTCTAGCTTTTTTGCTCTTCTTTCCAGTGAAAAGTTATCTGTAGATTTGATAAGGATGCCATTTATACCCTCATTCAAATCACGAAATATTGAAAAGCACAAAGAGGAGAACTCCATGGATACTTCACTTGGAGAATTCCCTCCAGGTCCATAGATTTCCAACTACAAGAGACCTACCTTATTGATGTACAGTTATTTCAATTATATCTATCTCCTTGTGATCCCATTGTGAATTTGCTTAGCAAAGACACTGGAGTTGTTTGCTATTTCCTTCTCATTTTATATTTTACTCATTTTGCAGATGAGGAAGCAGAGGCAAACAGGAATAAGTGATTTTCCTAGAGTCACACAGTTAATAAGTATCTGAGGCAGAATTTGAACTCATGAAGAGGAATCTGCCTGATTCCACACCCAGTGCTTTATGCACTGTGCCATCCAGTTGTCCTTCCATCGTTCAATTCCTTAATTTTACTGATGAGGAAACTGAGTCCCAGAGAGGTAACATAATTTGTCCAAGTCACTAAGGTAGCAAGCAGCAAAATCACAGTTTGAATCGGGGTTTGTTTGTTTATTTTTCACATCAAATATGGTGTTGTTCCCCTTTATCATCCTACCTTCCTATTGATTCTGAACTATTCTTAGCTATTCCTTTGAGTTGTCATACAAACAATTCACAACTTGCCTAATTGTGCCATTATCCGTCCCTCATATCTTCATCTAGTCTACAAGGAGGACACGAGAGATGTTATAGAATACTTTGCTAAAGTCCCAGCACATTGTTTCTGTGGCATTCATCAATTTACCAAATTTCAGAAACCTTGTCATAAAAAGAAATGAAAATTCTTTCACGTGACCCATTTTTGATAAAGAAATGCTAGCTCTTAATGATCACCACTTCTCTTTCTAAATGCTCAAAAACTTTTCCTTTAATAAAGTGTTCTTGAATCTTTCCAGAAATTAAAAGCACTAACCTATAGGGTTTTTTTTTGTTCTATGGTCAATCATTTCAGTAGTGTCAAACTCTTTGAGTAGTTTATCATTTCCTTCTCCAGCTCAATTTAGAGAGGAAACTGAGGCAAACTAAGTTAAGTGACTTGAACAAAGAAACTGAGGCTAGATTTGGACTCAGGAAAATTAATCTTTCTGACTCTAGGCCCTGTTTGCTTTATACCCTGTTCCACCTAGCTGCCTATAGTTTTCAGGACTTCTGTATTCTCAACCCCAGAGATTCTGCTAAAAAGTTATTAGAAATAATCCACAACTTTAGCAAAGTTGCTGGTTATAAAATAAACCCACATAAGTCATCAGCATTCTTATATATCACTAACAAAATCCAACAGTCAGAGTTACAAAGAGAAATTCCATTTAAAGTAACTACTGATAATATAAAATATTTAGGAATCTATCTGCCAAGGGAAAATCAGAAACTTTATGAGCAAAATTACAGACCACTTTTCACACAAATTAAGTCTGATCTAACCAATTGGAAAAATATTAAATGCTCTTGGATAGGGCGAGCAAATATAATAAAAATGACAATATTACCTAAACTAATCTATTTATTTAGCGCTATACCAATCAGACTCCCAAAAACTATTTTAATGACTCTAGAAAAAATAACAACAAAGTTCATATGGAAAAACAAAAGGTCAAGAATTTCAAGGGAATTAATGAAAAAAATCAAATGATGGTGGCTTAGCTGTACCAGATCTAAAATTATATTATAGAGCAGCAGTTACCAAAACTATTTGGTATTGCTAAGGAATAGATTAGTTGATCAGTGGAATAGATTAGGTTCAAGGGATAAAACAGTCAACAAATATAGCAACCTAGTCTTTGACAAACCCAAAGATCCCAGCTTTTGGGATAAGAACTTACTGTATGATAAAAATTGCTGGGAAAATTGGAAACTAATATGGCAGAAACTAGGCATTGATCCATACTTAACGCCGTACACCAAGATAAGGTCAAAATGGGTTCATGACCTAGGCATAAAGAATGAAATTATTAATAAATTAGAGGAACATAGGATAGTTTACCTCTCAGACCTGTGGAAGGGAAGGTCTTTATGACCAAAGCAGAACTAGAGATCATTACTGATCACAAAATAGAAAATTTCGATTATACCAAACTGAAAAGTTTTTGTACAAACAAAACTAATGCAGACAAGATTAGAAGGGAAGCAATAAACTGGGAAAATATTTTTACAGTCAAAGGTTCTGATAAAGGCCTCATTTCCAAAATATATAGAGAATTAACTCTAATTTATAAAAATCAAGCCATTCTCCAATTGAAAAATGGTCAAAGGATATGAACAGACAATTCTCAGATGAAGAAATGGAAACTATTTCTAGTCATATGAAAAGATGCTCCAAGTCATTATTAATCAGAGAAATGCAAATTAAGACAACTCTAAGATACCACTACACACCTGTCAGATTGGCTAAGATGACAGGAAAAATAATGATGATTGTTGGAGGGGATGTGGGAAAACTGGGACATTGATTCATTGTTGGTGGAGTTGTGAACGAATCCAACCATTTTGGAGAGTAGTTTGGAACTATGCTCAAAAAGTTATCAAACTGTGCATACCCTTTGATCCAGCAGTGTTACTACTGGGATTATATCCCAAAGAGATTATAAAGAAGGGAAAGGGACCTGTATGTGCACGAATGTTTGTGGCAGCCCTTTTGTAGTGGCTAAAACTGAAACTGAATGGATGTCCATCAATTGGAGAATGGCTGAATAAATTGTGGTATATGAATATTATGGAATATTACTGTTCTGTAAGAAATGACCGACAGGATGATTTCAGAAAGGCCTGGAGAGACTTACACGAACTGATGCTGAGTGAAATGAGCAGGACCAGGAGATCATTATATACTTCAACAACAATACTAGATGATGACCAGTTCTGATGGATCAGGCCATCCTCAGCAACGAGATCAACCAAATCATTTCTAATGGAGTAGTAATGAACTGAACTAGCTATACCCAGAAAAAGAACTCTGGGAGATGACTAAAAACCATTACATTGAATTCCCAATCCCTATATTTATGCACACCTGCATTTTTGATTTCCTTCACAAGCTAATTGTACAATAATTCAGAGTCTGATTCTTTTGTACAGCAAAATAATGTTTTGTCATGTATACTTATTGTGTATCTAAGTTATATTTTAATATACTTAACATCTACTGGTCATCCTGCCATTTAGGGAGGGGTGGGGGTAAGAGGTGAAAATTGGAACAAGAGGATTGGCAATTGTTAATGCTGTAAAGTTACCCATGTATATATCCTGTAAATAAAAGGCTATTAAATTAAAAAAAAAAAACAAAAAACAAGCTAATTGTACAATAATTCAGAGTCTGATTCTTTTTGTACAGCAAAATAATGTTTTGGTCATGTATACTTATTGTGTATCTAAGTTATATTTTAATATATTTAACATCTACTGGTCATCCTGCCATTTAGGGAGGGGTGGGGAGTAAGAGGTGAAAAATTGGAACAAGAGGTTTGGCAATTGTTAATGCTGTAAAGTTACCCATGTATATATCCTGTAAATAAAAGGCTATTAAAAAAAAAAAAAAAAAAAAAAAAAAAAAGGACTTCCGTATTCTCCCTCTTTTGAAAATAGCATTTTCCTTTCTCCAGTTGTGAAATCTTTAATAGGAAACAAGTTTACAATCTAAGTGCCACAGTCAATGCAGTACTTTTTTTACTTGTTTCCTGATATCTCATTCTGTGGAAAAACAAATTCTTTACCCAAAGTTTACCTCCTGATTAAAATATAAACTCATTGATCTGACATTCAAGGACCTCCAAGATTTGGCCCCAACTCAACTTGAAACTTGATCTCCCACTTGTCCCCAGAATATTTCTTATATTTAAGCTCATCTGAGCAAATTGCTGTTACTTTAATACACTTCACAATTCTCTACCTCCATGTTTTTGTTCACTCTGTCTGAAATACCCTTACTCCCCAACTCTGCTTGTGTCAGCAACAGGGAGGGATGTGGGAAAATTATGTCTCATAAGAGCAAAGAAAGAGGAAGAAGCTACATCGAGGTGCTGACTCAGGAGAAACACACCTGTAGGGAATTCTGCCTTAGAGAGAATCAGTAATTATCTGCTAAATATTTAGCACAGGTTCCAGAAGAATGTGGTTACTGCTGTCTTGGAAATGAGCCCATTATATTGAGTCAAATATGGAACAAAAACAGGCTAGGTATGAGAGATCAGGTATTGTGCCTTGGTTCAGTGTCCAGTTGCAGCCACAAAGTCAGAGAGTCATGGGTTGCCATTACCAGGTCAATGTCTCTGATTCTCTGGGAGTTTGGTCAGCATTGTCCAATGCCCAGGTGTTATGTCCTGTGTCTTGTTCTCATATGAGATTAGATTCCAGAAATGGCGCTTGTTGTATCTGAACATGGTTAAAGGAATGTCAAAGCAGTGATTAGTACAATATCAAAAGAGAGAGAGAGAGAGAGAGAGAAGGCAGTAGTGAAATAGGTAAGATCTAAACTAGGCTTTGTGCTGTAGGCTTCAGTAAGAATAGGAGAAGAATGAGAAGAAGGAAGAAGAAAAGAAGGAGGAAGAGGAAGAATAGAGGAGGAGAAGGAGAAGAAGGAGAGAAAGGAGGAGGAGAAGAAAGAGGAGGAGGAGAAGGAAAAAAGGAGAAGAAGGAGGAGGAGGAGGAGGAAAAGAAGGAGGAGGAAGAGAAGGAGGAGGAGGAAAAAGGGAAGAGGAGGAGGAAAAGAAGAAGAAATAATAAAATAATTATTATTATTATGATGATGATCCCTGTCCTTAGAATCAATCTAATCAATATAAGATTTTTTTCAATCTAACCAACAATTAGAAATTCACATTTGTCTTGTTTCTCTTCCTAGAAAGAACAGGGTTTCTTAACCTTTTTTCATTCATTGACCCCTTTTCACCCAAAAAATTTTTACCCAAACTGGGTATGCAGGTATATAAAATAGGTATACAAATCAAACATTTACTGATAATAAATCATAATTTTGCAACCCCCACATTCAGTTACACTACCCTCTATGAGGTCACAACCCACAGTTTAAGAAACCTTGAGATAGAAGACTCCGGGAGACGAAGAATTAATGTCTTTATTTCTTTAGCACCTCTTGGGGTGTTGAATCCAGGGCTGAGTCCACAGTAAAGATTCCAAACTACTTTTGCACTGAAAAACAACTTTCCTGGTTTCACCTCCTTTTTAGAACAGATACTAATTAAATTAAGCTCACAATTAGAGATGACTCAAAATGCAATTAATGGGCTGCCCTATAAGGAAGTGTATGTCTCATTATTGGAAGTGTTCAAGCAGATAATGAATAACCATCTGTCAGATGATAAAGCAATATGGCTTACTGGATAGAATGCTGAACTTAAGTAAAGAAGATTTAGGTTTGATTCCCATCCCCATTATTTAACTAACTCACTTTCTACACGGTATACTTCCTGTGAAGTTATTCAACTTCGCTTAGCCTCTTTTTACAGACTTTCTTCATCTGCAAAATGGATAAAATAATAACATCTAACTTTCAGAGTAGATGATCAAATGAAATGATGTATGTAAATTGCCTTGCAAACCTCAAATACTGTATAAATGGAAGCCATGATTATTATCATGGTATAGAGATTCCTTCATGGGAGAGGTAGAAAAAAGGCTCTAAGTGTCTTCTAGCTCCAAGGAGAACCCAAATCACTAATCTTCATTGAGACTTATCCTTGGGAAATCCATACTCTTAAATGACTTAAAATAATTGCCTAGTTTGCTCAATTCAATACTTTATTGAAATTGTTATTTCCTATGTATAGAGGAATTACACATGTTTAACATAAATTAGATCATTTGCTGACTGGGGGAGGGGATGGGGAAAGGGAGGGAAAAATTAGAACACAGGGTTTTGTAGGGGTGAATGCTGAAAATTATCCATGTGTATATTTTAAAAATAAAAAGCTATAATTAAAAAAAGAAACTATCATTTCCTCCATGCAGAAGTGGGGGGTGCGGGAAATTCTAATTTCTTAGGGCAAGAAAGACTACAAGTTGTGGGAAGGTAGATCTTTGGAGGAAGGGAGAAGGTGATCTTCATTTAGCACTGAGCATCAGTCTGAGAAATGATATTGTCTATAATACAGAGTAGGGAAGAAGGACAAATTTGAGATGAGGGAGGATGGGAGAATTAGCTTCTAAGCTCCTCTGCCATTGATTTTCCAGTATATACTTTTCTAAAGCATGACATCACTGCACATAAATATAAGTGCAAAAGTGAATTTCTAAGACAAATATAAATTTTAGGATTATACAGTACTTGAAATTATTTGCACTATTTCACTCCAAAACCATGAGAACTAATAATACTTTAATAATAGTGGAATCATATTTAATCCATTTTCTCCCTTCTTACACCCATATCCAAATAATTCCCAAATTTTGGGGAGTTCTGTATTCTATCACTCCCTCTCTATTCATGTGATCTCACTTCTTTCCCAGATGTACTCTGGACTTCCTCTGATTCCCAAGCTCTTCATTCTGAAGCATCCTTTCCAGCCATGGTATTAACACATTAGAAGTACCCTCTGCCCTTGCATTATTTTATTATTTAGTATAATTATTTTACATTACTTCCTTTCATGCAACCATGTTCTAGCAAAATAGACTTACTCTCCAAATCTCCAAATTTGGAACTTCATCTTCATATGTTTGCAGTCTGTCTCTTATACCTGAAATATACTGTCACCACATCTCTTAGAATCTCTAGCTGATTCAAGGCTCAGCTCACATGCCATCTCCAATGGGAAGCCTTTTCTTATCTCCCTAGCTGTTACTGCTTTCTCCCTCCTCATCAAATTAGAGAACTTGCTATCTTCCTTAACCCTCCTATCTTCACTAGAATATAAAGTTATTTGAAGGCAGGCAAAGCAAGGCATTTTGTCTTAAAACCTCCAGTACTAGCATAGATAATATTATATAATATAATATAGATGTAATACAATAGAATAGAGCTATCCCTTCCATGTCACAACTTTCCCCACTGTAGTTTTGATATATTGTGATTCAGCAAAAGAAGTTTAAATGGGAATTTGGGGAAAGTTTTGCAGAAGCCACAGTCAACACACAAAGGCCAGCAGATGACATAGAAATAGTTTAGAAACTCAGAAATGCATAAATTATGTGTATAGTATTAGGTAATACCAACCAATTTTATCTTTTAATACCATAATAATTCTGATATGAAAGAAAAGTCAAAAAGGTTTACACAGATTTTTTCAGATCCTGTGATCTTTCCTTTTTTCCTGTGACTTTCTTTTTTACTGATGAGAAAAAATGAGATCCACTGATTTGTCTACAGGCACACAGCTATTAAGTATCAATTAATCAAACAATAAATACTTATTCAGCTCTATGCTCCAGGCATACAAAGAAGGCAAAAATCAATCCTGCCTCCAAACAACCAACATTTTAAAGAGTGAGATAATATATGTATACATTTTTATTTTTTCCAGGATCAAGTATAAGACCTATTTGGTCTTTAAAATACTGCATAAAGCCCTTTAAAACCCAATTTTAACGAAGTATAATTGTTCTTGATATTTGTTGCTCTTAATCCTTCATTCTTGAAGAGGACCAATTTCATTCCAAGATGATATCTTGACTTATTTGTGAACTAGATTTGAATAAGGCACAACAGCATAAAATCACTAACCTCACTCTTTTCCAGAGACATTGATGTCTATTTACTATCTAGACACTCTGTGATTTGATGACACAAGTCTCCTTGAAGTTTTTGTCCTATACGCCCCAGCTCTTGACTGAGCATTTTCCCTGGCTGTCCCTCATGCTTTGGAAATGCTCCCTTCTTTTCTCTTCTTTCTGGCTCCCCTGGTGTTCTTCAAATCTGAACTAAAATCTCACCTTCTGCAAGAAGGCTTTCCTGATGCCTCTTAATTCTAGTGTCTTTCCTCTCTCTGTTAACTCCAATTTATTCTGCATAGATCTTGTCTGTATATATTTTGTATGTATTTGTTTTCATGTCATTGCTTCCATTAGATTGTGAGCTTCTTCAGATCACTGTAATTTGTCTTTTTTGTTTCCCTCTTGCTTAGGATAGTGATGGGCAGATTTTGTTGTTCAACTGACTTTTTGTGACCCCACCTGGGATTTTCTTGGCAAAGATACTGGAGTGGTTTGCCATTTTCTTCTTCAGCTCTCTTTCTAGAAGAGAAAATTGAATTAAACAGGGCTAAGTGACTTTCCCGGGGTCACACTGATAGTAAGTGTCTGAGGCTAGATTTGACTTCAGGTCTGGTGTTCTAACCATTGCACCACCTACTTGGCTGGTGCATTGTAAATGCCTAGTGAAAGCTTGTTGATCGACTGACTGTCATATCCTCTATCACCTTTTCTACCTTTGTCTTTGCTGAAATCCTCAGACCCAAGGATTATATTATTCTGAACTGCAAAGTTCCTTAGAACTCATCTAGTCCACCCTTCTCATTTTACAGATGAGAAAACTGAAGCTACAAGGGATGAAGTGACTTCCAACAATCATACATACAAGCAATAAGCCCAAAGCTGAATTTTGCACCTATGTCTTTTGACATAGGGCTAGAGCCCATTCTCTCCCCATTATAAGAAAAGACGAAAAAGAGAAGAGAAAATAACTTTAAAGTATGTAACAAGGGATGTAATTAATATTAAATAAAAGGAATACCTTTAAAAAATAATGGACTGCTGAAGCAAACTAATAAGGGAAGTCTGAATTCTCTTTCTTATACAAAAAAAAAAAAAAAAAAAACCAGGAAAGACACTCAGGAAGAGTTATAACTGGGATAGTGCAATCAGACCTTTAATCTGTCTCACCTGAACTAAAAAATGTAATGTAGCACCTCCATCCCAGGGCAACTTGGTGACCCAGTAGTTAGAACCAGTCCTGGAGTCAGAAAAACCTGAGTTCAAATCCAGTCAAATTTAAAACGTTTAAATAGTACTTGTAGTCCTTCAGCAAGATAGACTCCACTGAGCTTATTACCTAATTAGCAGGAATAATTAGTGAAAATAGAAAGCTACCAGATGGTGGGCTGTGATGAGCTCCTCCCCCAGTCTCATCCTCCAGTCCCTAAGTGGCCTTTGCTGCAACAGTCCTGCTAGTGTGTATGTCCTGATCTCCATCTCTTTTCGAGCTCACCTGATGTCCTGCCTTGTACTGCTTATCTTGAACTTCACTTACCATGCTTGGTACTTGTCCTAGACACAATAATTCCTAATTATGGCTCTGCTCAGAGGTCTTGATTAGTTCAAGTGTCGATCTTCCTGGAGGCAAAACATCAACCTCTATTCTTAAATTTGCTGGAAGAGGAAAGAAAGTAGAGAAGAGGAAGGACCAATGCTAAGTCACAATCCAATCCAGATATCTGTACACCTGGCCCATGTTCTATGCAAATCTATGAATTTTTGTTCACTCTTCCTATCATGTTTGACTCTTTATGACCCCATTTGGGATTTTTCTTGGCAGAGATACTGTAGTCTGCCATTTCCTTCTCCAGCTCATCCTACAGATGAGGAAAGTGAGTCGAACATGCTCAGTGACTTGTCCAAAGACAAGACCACAGAGCTGGTAAGTGCCTGAGGCTGTATTTGAACAAAGCTCCTCCTGATCAGGGCTGATATTCTATCCATTGTGCTATTTAACTGCCCCATACTATGAAACCATATAAGAATTTTTTAAATTAAAATTATTCATATCCATTGTTTGTATTATACTTTACAACTGACAAAGAAGTTTCACATACATGTCCTCATCTGACTTTCATAATGAACAGCAAGATCTCATGGGGGGAAAAACCTAGACTTGAGATGTTAGTTTGCCATTAACTAGCTCTGTGTCCTTCAGAAGATAACCTCACCCCTCTGGGTCTCATTTTCCTTGTCTATAAAATGTGACAGACAAGATGATCTTCAAGTCCCTTCTAGCTCCTCAGTTCAAAGAGTCCAGCTCTATTTGTGTCCTACTGATTTAATATGGGACAGCCATGGTCCCGCCTTTTCTGCCTTTTCATTAACTCTTAGTCTTTGAGATTTGTGTCATCTGGTGATTGAATATTCAGGGAACATTTTTTATCATATTTAAAAAAAAAAACAAGCAATTCTCAAAGCCTGTGCTTTTTCTGAACTAAAAATGTAATGCAGCACCTCCATCCCTGGGATAGCTAGGTGGCCACAGCAGACAGAGCCAGGCTTGGAGTCAGAAAGACCTGAGTTCAAATGTAGTCTCAGATACTTACTAGCTGTGTGACCCTGGGCAAGTCACTTAATTCTGTTTGTCTTAGTTTCCTCATCTGTAAAATAAGCTGGAGAAGAAAACGACCAACTACTCCAGTATCTTTGCCAAGAAAATCTCAAATGGGGTTACAAGGAGTCATATTCAACTTAACAATAACTTTCATTCCTCTTATGGGGATCCCTCTTCTAGGCTAGTAATCCTGTCCAACAAGGAAATAAGGTTAGTCTGGCATGTCCTATTCTTGATGAAGTCATACTGGCTCTTTGTAATTAACTCTTCCTTTTTTGGATACTGTATAAACATTATTTGAAAAATATTCTAAAATTTTCTATCAGTGAGCTTTTATTAAGCACATTCTATGAGTCAAATACTGGTGATACAAAGTCAAAAGTTCAACAGTCCCCGAGCTTATAATATTGGAGAGTAGGAGGAATAGGGAAAGGGAGGGGATTAGATGAATAGGGACAATGTAACACATGCAGTGCCCTCTCTGAGGATTAATAGCAACTCCTAACTCCATGCGGCACTTGAAAATTGTCAGTTGGAGATTTATTAACTCTAATTCAAAGTACTATGTGAGTTTATTGCTCTAAACTCTTAAGCTTAAATTTAGACTAAATCTCATAATATCCACTTGAAACATTTACCTTTCATAATTTGTCAAAGTAGGGGATGTTTTCCAGACTTAAACCACACCTATGCCACAATAAGCAAGTTGTCTTGATCTACTCAAAAGTAACATTTTAAAAAATTAAAATGAACAAGCATGAATTCTTACAATGTATTTGGGGCGGATGGCTAGGTGCCAGTATTCTAGCGCTACATGAACCACAGTGTTTATCCAGCTTCCGTACTCCTACTGGGCAAAATTGAGATTAATGTTTAAGTATTCAACTGTACAAGAGTTATCTCAAAGCAATTGGTCTAGTTTGTAATGGAAACACCCCCAAGAAACCGGCTATACAATTATAATTTTAAAACAATGCAAGACAAAAATATTAATTTTCCTCCAGTGGATTCCTGCAAAACCAGAGTTTCATAAATGGAAATCTCAAATGGAGAATCTGTCCAATTGATCCTTTGGATGCCTAAAGTGCCCAAATATATTCCATATAAAACTTCTGAAGTTTTCACTAGTTCCCTACTTAACGCCAGTCACACTCATGGGTTAGAGTTTCAGAAGAACAGAGTCTACCATAGTTTAAGTACTCTCAAACTCTCAGAACTATAGCACATGATATCCCATTGGTCTATGGGCCTTTACTTGTCAATTAATGGATGTAATTAGCTCAATGCAAAGGCATTTAGTAAGATGACATTATAAAAAGAATAGTATTAACATATTTTCCCTGGCTCCATGAAACTGGAGTGCATTCTTTCCCAACTATATATAGTATCAGTAAGAACAGCTACAAATTTAGAGTACAGTAGTAGAGAAGAACAAAGTTAAGTAACAAATGTGGCCATAGTGACTTGTACCTCTGGCAATGACAGACCTCATATCTCCTTTCTCTCCTTGTGGTATTCCCATGCTGCTTCCTAGAGATGTAGTAACTATTGGATAGCCCATTCAGTTAACTTTCTGGACCCATTCCTCTGGGTTGTGAGGCTCAAGTAAAGTAACATATACAAAGTATTTCAAACTTTAAAGCTGTCTGTTTCCAATTTTATTATTAATTATTAGCACTTGCCTCCTTAGAAAAGTGTCTTTGAGAATCAGCATAACATTGACAAATTAAAGACTATTGACTGATTGGGGAATTTTATTATAATTCATAGGCATAAAAGTGCAGCCCATGTTCTATGCACAATTATTACTGTCATTATCACCATCATCGTTGTTAATCAATAAGTATTTATTAGGCACCAACTACGTGTCAGTCACTACTAAATGTCTATGTGTGTTTGGTACTATAGCAATTTTTATGGGGCATATGAAGAAAATGGAAGAGAACTTGTCTTCAAGAAGCATATACCCTAGTTTTGTAAACAAGACACAAACACAGAAAAACAGCAGCAGGTCCTAATTCTGTGGTGCTTTAATCCTCATTTGTAGATAAAGGGATTTTGACTCAGAAAGATTTGCCCAAGGTTACACACAGTTCCTTCCATTCCACATCTTGTACAAGGGACCACTCAAAGCCTGAGGGTTAAAATATGCAATTCTTTTTAATAAAATCCACATTCAATTATTGTTCTGTAAGAAATGACCAGCAGGATGAATACAGAGAGGCTTAGAGAGACTTACATGAACTGATGCTAAGTGAAAGCAAGATGAAAGGAGATCATTATATACTTCAACAGCCATGCTGTATGAGGATGTATTCTGATGGAAGTGGATTTCTTTGACAAAGAGACCTAATTCAGTTTCAATTGATCAATGATGGACAGAAACAGCTACACCCAAAGAAAGAACACTGGGAAATGAATGTAAACTGTTTGCATTTTTGTTTTTCTTCCCAGGCTATTTTTATCTTATGAATCCAATTCTCCCTGTGCAACAAGAGAACTGTTTGGTTCTGCACACATATATTGTATCTAGGATATACTGTGACATATTCAACATATATAGGACTGCTTGCCATCTAGGAGAGGGGGTGGAGGGTGGGAGGGAAAAATCGGAACAGAAGTGAATGCAAGGGATAATGTTGTAAAAAATTATCTTGGCATGGGTTCTGTCAATAAAAAGTTATTATAATAAAAAAAATCATATTCAATAATTCCAGAGTAAAAGTCCACAAAGATATAGGAGATGAGAGAGAGAGAAAGACTGAGAGAGAGAGAGACAGACAGACAGACAGAGAGAGACAGACAGACAGAGAGAGAGAGAAGTAGTTGGCAAGGCCAGAGTTTTGCTAGAATGCTAAAGTAATTCTTACATACTCTTTGCTAGAGAGATCCTAAGGGTCCCAGATAGAAGCTTGCAAGATTATTAAAATTTTAGCATGCTCATCTGCACCCCAGAAATCAGTAATTACCACAAATTAGGGCTTGGTTTATTGTTTTGTTCTTAACTTAGAACTTAGAACACTTAAGAAAGTGTTAATAAATTTAAAAATCTCCACGCATTTCCCACTTCATTTTCAGAACCTGGTTGTTAAACATTTACCAGCACATTCCTGTATTGCTCTACAGACATTGCTTGAGCTCAGCAGGAGCATGGTAAAAGATAAGGTACAAAATTTTCACTAGACTGGGGGCCTCTATTGTTTCAGTCATGTCCAGCATACTGGGCTGATCTGCCATTTCCTTCTCCAATTCATTTTACAGATGAGGAAACTGAGGCAAATAGGATTAAGTGTCCTGCCTAGGGTCTCACAGCCAATAAGCATCTCAAACTGGATTTAAATTTGGGTCTTCCTGACTTCAGGGCTCTCTGTTCCCTGCAACTCCCAGCTGTCCCCGGTGATGATAGGATAACAACAACAATAATTAACTGACATGTATGTATCACTTTAAAGTGTGCAAGTGTTTTATATTCATTATCTCATTTGAGCCTCACTACACTCTTGGTCCCAGGTCGATGAACTCAGGGGCAGAGCAAACTTCAACTGCTCCAGGTCTGCTCCATAGTGACTCACTATGGGTTGGTGTTGGGCCGGGGGGTGGGGGGGGGGGGGGGGGGAGGGATTTAATTCAAATTCCACTCATGTCTTAGCCCACAGCACAGCTCATAAGTGTTAGAACAGGGACTCAAACTTGCCTTCTAACTCCCAGCACTCTCTATTATATCATACTGTTAACTAAATTGGAAAAATCAAAACTAATTGAATGGGACAGGATATGAAAAATAAATAACAAAAAAATAATCTTTCAAAGGATCAGAGTAGAGAAATCACTTTGGGCAGGAAGTGGGGAGTGAGGCAGCTGAGTACTTTTCCCAAAGAAGATGCAACTGGATTTAGGCTTTGAAGATTTTTGTTTTGACTTGGGGTGGGGGGTGGGGGGGAAGGAAAAGAAAGAAAAAAAAAAAAAGAAGAAAATGAGAGGGAAGGAATTCCAGGCCAGAGAAAATGTATGAGCAAAGACTTGGAAGTAGGTACTATGAGCCAAGGAACAAAGAGTAGTTTGCCTACAAAGGCATAATAGTGATATGATTGAATGATGTGATTCTTTTTTTTTTGTTTCATTTTTTTCTTTTATTCAATTCTTTTTAAAAGAATTTATCTAAAACAAATACAAAAAAGAAAGAGAAAAAATTGTCAAGTTCACATAAGAGAAGATTTGAAATGTGAAACAATAAATTTCCATTGCAAGAAAGCCTGTATAAGAAATACTACATATTGTGTTCAGAACTGCTCGTCTTTTCTTTGCTTCCCTTATAGAGTTTCTTTTGTCCTCTTCTGTGTACTTTTTACCGTATTCTTTATATGTGTATATATATATAATCATATAAACATATTTACATAAATACACATACATAGACATCTATAATCACAAACATATATATTCATATACATTTATGTGAGGCTATACTATGCTTTTTTGTCCTTTTGTTTTTCTGAAGGTAGATAACATCATCCTTCATAATTCCAAGTCTTTGCATGTTTTTCTAAATCCACAAACTCATCATTTCTGATGGTGTCACTCTTAGTAGATAGTAGTCATAGTGAAGGACCTGAATTTTGGCTCTTCACTTTAGGGTTTACCCAATGATAAACCCCATCTCCTATCATTAGCCATCTTCCTCACAGTCTCTGAAAGAAGGCACACATGTATTCTATTCAGAATTTCCAGGGAATTTTTATCTAGGAAAGGAAATTCTTTCTGAAAAGTGAAACTGAGAAAAGACCCATAGAAAGAAAAAAAGAGAAGGACTACAAATCCCAAGGTTCCCTGATGCTGCTTCTATCCAGCTATTGGGAAACTGGGAAACTAAATGCTACCTAGGCAACAAGAAAGGAGCCCAGACCATGGAGAGCTGACTAATGGTTAGGTTGAATGTGGGTGAGTCAAGAATGAGAGAACAGACTATGGCTGATCTCCCTACCAAAATCCCATCCCCAGAGCCTCTTTTCTCCCTTCTTCCTTGGAGCACTTCCCAGCTAAACAAAAACAAAAACAAAAAACATTTCCCCTTTACCTATCCAGTTCATTTTCCATTTCCCCATGGGAAATATAAGAAGAAAGGTGTACAAGCTTCCTCAGCTGCTGCCATGATGTCCTACAAGCAGAAACTTATTCCTTAATTACCTGCTTTTGTTTTTCTGTTATTTGAAGTTTTCACCAAAGTATGTGGCCGTTTACAATTTATGGCCAGGTGTTTGGACAGTATGGTTTGCTACTGAGAAAAAGAAAGAGGAAAAATTTTCCTCAGTTTAGGATGAGTTGAAGAACAAATTGAATGAAAAAAAATTTCTGCCACATTAGTAATTTCTAAGATATTTATATTCCAAACTGCTTATGAAAACTGAGAAAGAAAAACTTAACAACAAAATAAGGCAATACTAGTGAAAGGTGAAAATTGGTTTGTTTGTTCATGTAACCACCAAACACATTGCAACCAGCCAGTGCCCCACCTGACAACGCATTTATCAGTATGAGTCAATGATGTGACATGGTAGCCAAAAATTCTAATGCGATTTTAGGCTACATTAAAACAGTCTTGAACGTGTAGAAGTGATAGGTCTTCTATGTTCACTCTGCCCTGGCCAGAGTACCTAGAATATCATGTCCAGTTCTGAGTACCACATTTTAGGATATTGATAAACTAGAAATTTACAAAGGAAGCCAATGAAAATATCAGAGGACTTTAAGATCATGCTATATGAGGACTGATTGAAGGAACTGGTGATGCTTTGAAAATTGAGATGTCATGCTACAATGACTATATGACTTGTCCCAGACCTTGATGGGCCATTTAGAAGACACATGAAGTAGCCAGTATATGTACTCAGCCCACTTTCTTCCCCTGTGAAACATCTATCCCTATCTCAGTATCTCCCCTCATCTCAAAATGTACACAGGGAATGAAGCAGCTTTTTATCCCCCATCTCCAATGAACCACAATCCATTCAGACTCTAGGTTCTCAAATGTCTTTCTACTGACCATCTGAAATATTACTTTGACGTTTTCAGTTAGGCACTAACTTCAATAAAGATTGACATTTTTCATAATAGGGTATTGAGTATGTACTTTTCATTGAAACACACACACATAAATCCACTTTACTGTTTAAAAAAAATGTCTTTTACATTGACAATTAATAGCTGTGAGTCAACCATGAGTCAAGTAATATAGAGTCATATCTACTCCCTCTTTCTCTTTTCTCCTCCCCACCTCTGCCAACAATCTTTCCCAATGCCTTACTGGAATGCTCAAAGAACAGTCCATAGCGCTATAAATACCACCAACACAGCTTCCAAGTGAGGGCAAAATGTGGGTAAATATTACCTTTAAGTATTTGTGTTGTAAAGAAAACAATAGTTGACATTTAAAGAGCTTCCAGATTGCATATATTATTTCATTTGATCTTCAGAATACCCTTGTAATGCAGGGACTATGGGCATTTTAAACTCCATTTCACAAATGAGAAAATGGAGGCTCAAAGAAGTTAAATGACTGTTTCATAATCACACAGCTCTCAAGTGTCAGAACAGGATTTAAACTCTAGAGTTCTTGGCCCTGAAGCATTGAACTTGGTGGCAAAAAAACCTGAATTGTTTTTAGGTTCTGTCATTTTCTAATTGTGACCCTGGGGAAATAATTTCAACTGATCTATCAATAAGTAGGTTTTGAGATACAAAGATGAAAAAAAGGAGAGGAGAAAGAACTAAAGAAGAAATAGGGAAGAGAGAGGAAGGAAGGAAGGAAGGAAGGAAGGAAGGAAGGAAGGAAGGAAGGAAGGAAGAGAAGGAAGGAAGGAAGGAAGGAAGGGAAGGAAGGGAAGGAAGGAAGGAAGGAAAGGAAGGAAGGAAGGAAGGAAGGAAGGAAGGAAGGAAAGGAAGGGAAGGAAGGAAGGAAGGAAGGAAGGAAGGAAGGAAGGAAGGAAGGAAGGAAGGAAAAGGAAGGAAGGAAGGAAAGGAAGGAAGGAAGAGAAGGAAGGAAAGGAAGGAAGGAAGAGAAGGAAGGAAAGGAAGGAAAGGAAGGAAGGAAGAGAAGGAAAGGAAGGAAGGAAGAGAAGGAAGGAAGGAAGGAAGGAAGGAAGGAAGGAAGGAAGGAAGGAGGGAAGGAGGAGGGAGGGAAGGAAGGAGGGAGGGAGGGAGGGAAGGAGGAAGGGAGGGAAGGAGGGAGGGAGGGAAGGAAGGAAGGAATGGAAGGGAGGGAAGGAGGAAGGGAGGGAGGAAGGAATGGAAGGAAGGAATGGAAGGAGGGGAAGGAAGGGAGGGAAGGAAGGGAAGGGAGGAAAAGAAAACACCTATCATCAAGACCTCGTATTACACTGGATTATGTACAATTTAAAAGGGACCACAGAGGCATCTACCTCCTACTTTAATTTATGTATTCATAGAAGGCTTTTTTGTTGTTATTCAGTCTTATCCATTTGGGTTTTTCTTGAAAAAGAAACTAGAGTAGTTTGCCATTTCCTTCTTCAGTCCATTTTACAGATAAGGAAATTGAGGCAAATAAGCTTAAGTGATTTGCCCAAGGTCACATAACCAGTAAATGTCTGAGACCAAATTGTAACTCAGTTCTTCCTGGGATTTTATCCATAGTAACACCCAGCTACCCCTAAAAAGTTTATACACCTTAATTGAATCAACAATCAATTAACAAAAAAGTAGGTGTTAAATTTTCCATAACACCAGAACAAAGTAATCATATGATTTGGTTGTAATATAGAAAGAAGATGTTTACTCCATTTAAAAACAGTGCTAAATCTGGGACTATAAGTAATAAAAACAAGACAATCCTAATCTGAGGGAACTCACATCCTAATTTTGAGGGACAGTTCATCTGCAGGGAAGATGGGGAACTCTGGAGGACCTGAAGAGGCAGAGGCAAGGCAGTTGATAAGACATGGTGGCTGTCTATTCATCAGAAGTAATAGAGTTTGTGTCTTTCTAGCCAAGTCATGAGAGGAATCAAGCAGCCTGGATGTATTCTCGGTAGCCTGGGAGTAGGGGAAGGGATACGGGCAGAAGGCTAGGGGGAAAGGGTGCCTCTATAGTGACCAGCAGAATTATGATCTAATTATGTCTTTAGGTGCTTTAAATAGCTGAAGGAATTTCAGCCACTCATACATAGTCTAGAGGTAGAAAATATTCATTTCCATGTTTATCAGTTTGGAAATTGGATCCAATCCCTTGAGAGAAGATTACAAACTAAGATCATTTCTTAAAGGCAGAAGCTTACTTTTATACTAGGAGGCAATGCGGAGGGGAGCCTAGAATGAGAGAAAGGGGGTTGACAAAAACAATCCTCCTGTCTTCAATCACCCATGTTATCAGGGAGATTGGGTTAGTAGAAAAAAATTGAATCTAGGTAGGAAGAGAGAAACATACCAAGAACAGAGAGAGTTGGAGGGACAGTCACCTGAGGAAGGAAGCAGCTGCAGGGAAAGTGACTCTCATTGTGGAGAAAATTTGAGCTATAGACTTAAGAATAGATACTAATTATGCTCAAAAGGTTGTAAAAATGTGCATACACTTTGATCCAGCAGTCTTACTAGTGGGTCTGTATCCCAAAGAGCTCATAAAAAGAAGGAAAAGGGAAAAGGACCCCCATGTGCAAAAATGTTTGTAACAATCCTTTTTGTAGTGGGAAGAAACTGGAAACTGAGTGAATGCCCATCAAATGGAGAATAACTGAATAAGTTATAGTATATGAATGTTATGGAATATTATTGTTCTATAAGAAAGGATAAGCAGTCTTATTTCAGTAACTCCTGGAAAGACTTGCATGAACTGATGTTCATGTAAAGAGCAGATGAAATGAGTAGAACTAAGAGTACATTATACACAGCAACAAGATTATGTGATGATCAACTGTAATAGACTTGGTTCTTTTCAACAATGAGATGATTCAGGCCAATTTCAGTAAATTTGGGATGGAAAATGCCATCCATGTCCAGAGAGAAAACTATGGAAACTGAATCCAGATCAAAGTATATAGTATTTTCACCTTTTTTGTTTGATCGTTTTTCTTTCCCATGGTTTTTCTCCCCTTTGGTTTGATTTTTCTTGCACAACATGACAAATATGGAAGTATGTTTTAAAGGATTTTATATAAGTTATTTAATCTATATCCAATTTCAACCTATTTATCCTATATCAGATTGCTTGCTGTCTTGGGGAGGGGAAGAGGTAGTTAAAAGAGGGAGAAAGATTTGGAACCAAAAAATCTTACAAAAATAAATGTTGGTGGTGGAACTGTGAATGGATCCAGCCATTCTGGAGAGCAATTTGGAACTATGCTCAAAAAGTTATCAAACTGTGCATACCCCTTGATCCAGCAGTGTTTCTACTGGGCTTATATCCCAAAGAGATCTTAAAGGAGGGAAAGGGACCTGTATGTGCCAATATGTTTGTGGCAGCCCTCTTTGTTGTGGCAAGAAACTGGAAACTGAGTGGATGCCCATCAGTTGGAGAATGGCTGAATAACTTGTGATATATAAACACTATAGAATACTATTGTTCTGTAAGAAATGACCAGCAGGATGATTTCAGAGAGGCCTGGAGAGACTTACATGAACTGATGCTGAGTGAAATGAGCAGGACCAGGAGATCATTATACCTGGCAACAACAAGACTATATGATGATCAATTCTGATGGATGTAGCTCTCTTCAACAATGAGATGATTCAGACCAGTACCAATTGTTCAGTAATGAAGAGAGCCATTTACACCCAGAGAGAGAACTATGGGAGCTGAGTGTGGACCATAACATAGCATTTTCGTTTTTTCTGTTATTGTTTGCTTGCATTTTTGTTTTCCTTCTCAGGTTTTTTTTTTCCTTTCTAGATCCTATTTTTCTTGTGCAGCAAGATAACTGTATAATTATGTATACATATATTGGATTTAACATATATTTTAACATATTTAACATGTATGGGACTACCTGCCATCTAGGGGAGGGGGTGGGAGGAAAGAGGGAAAAATTTGGAATAGAAAGTAAGTGTCAATGTTGAAAACTTACCCATGCATATGTTTCGTAAATAAAAAGCTATAATAAAATAAAAAAAGAAAAAACAAATAAATGTTGGAAACTAAAAAAAGAAGAAATAAAAGATCTTAGAGACACCCACTCTATCAGTTAAATATATGCCTTACTCATGTATAAGTGTCATGAGCATTATGAAAAAAAGAAAAAGACTTCCAGGACATGAAGTTTTAGGACTTAAGAATTATTCTGTTGCCACACATATTCCCTACATGTGTGCCTCATCATCATTATAGTTTGAGCTCAGTCTTCCCATAGATAAACATGTGTTTGTGTATTCCAGGAGTTAGGGTTGGGGCGAGGTGGAGTGGAGGAGGGTGGATTTGTTCTATGTTAACTATTTTATTATATCATCTTGGGAAATACCATCTTACTGAAGATAACATTTCAGTTAAAGTCAAGTCTACTAGATGATCATTAATGGGAAACATACTGATGGAAGCTCAGGAGTTAGCAGTATAAGTACAATCTCACAAGTTTATCTCTGGTATCCTGAGAGTAGTTGGATTCCCCTTTCTAAGGATCCAACCCTCCCCTCAAGTCCCATTATAACTTTGGGCAGCAGATAGTAGATATATCCAAGCTGGACTTGGAGTCAGTATGGCATGGGTTCGATTATGTCTCTGACATTTACTAGCTGGGTAAATACAGACAAGTCACTGAATTCCGTCATTCTATTTTCTCATTTATTAAATAAGACAGCTGGACGCAAGGCTCTTGAAGGCACCTTCCGGCTCTAAATCTAAAATCCCATAAGTAACCCCAGAGGGGCTTGGAAAAGAGATGCTTGGAAAATTTTTAGATGTCCTGTGTTTTTTAGGGGCCTAGAGGAATTTTCTTGTATTAAATTTGTTTTGTGAATGTGGGTTTAGAGTGAGAGTATTTTAGTGGGAAAGGGAGTTGACAGGTTCCCCACCTTCCTTGGTCCCAATGCCTGCCTGTTAATCTGCCAGTAAAACAGCATTTATCAAGCACCTGCTATGGATCAAAACTATGCTGAGTACTGATGATACAAAGAAAGAAAAATGACAGTCTGCTCTCAGAGCTTACAGTATAATGGGGGAGGCAACATGCAAACAGTTATGGGTACTAGCATTAAGGGAGATTGAGAAAGGTTTCTTACAAAACATGGGACTTTAGATGTGACTCAAAAGAAGCCAGGAAAAATAAAATGCAGAGAAGGGGGGCAGGGATGAAAGAAAGAAAGGAGGGGAAAGAGAGGGAAGAGGCTGGAGGAGAGGGAAGAAGAGGGAAAAGGTGAGGGAGAAGGATAGGGGAGGGAGGAGAAGGGAAAGGAAAAGAGAGATAGATGGAAAGGAAGAAGAGAGGCACACAGTCAGATACAGACAGAATGTAGATGAATTTTGGTTGATTTGAGTGGATGGAAGGGCAAGTGAGAAGGCTGCAGCTAGAAAGGGAATGACTAGCAAAAAGGAATTCTTATCACGGGGAAGTGAAGGGAGCAAAAGTCTGGCTGTTTCCTACAGTAGCTAAATTTCAGCACCCACTCCCACCCTACTCTGTACCTAGCTCAATCCCCTTTCCATTTATGTTGGCCAAAGTTGTGAAGGAAGCAAGCTTTGCCTTTAGTGGCCACAGACTTTTCTTTTTAGATCCATCTCCGTCTTCCTGGAATCTCTAATACCTATTCTCTCCACTCAACTTCTTCTCAGTGAGAGCTTAAATCATAATTCTCCCAAGTGTTAGTTTATAATATTTCTATGCTTCCAAGGTCCTAAGGGAAGATTTTTTTTAGAACTGAGTATGTTTACAGGCAGATGAGAAGCAGCCAGTGCCAATGGAGAGACTGAAAATACAAGGGTGAAAGAGAGAGACAGAGACAGAGACAGAGAGAAGGAGGGAGGGAGGAGGGAAGGGGAGAAAGAGACAGAGAGAGAAAGAGAGAGGGAGGAGGGAGGGAAGAAGAGAGATGTATTGGAGAGGAAGGGAGGGAGGGAGAAAACAGAGAGAGAAAGAAACAGGGAGAGACAGAGAGACAGATGATGATGGTGATGACAATGATGATGATAGCTGAAGCAAGAGTTCCACAGGAAGTGGGTCTGATTCCAGACCCAGAAAATGGCCTTTGGGGAAATTAATATATTCTCTTTTTCTGGATACAGAAAGGAGAAAGATATTATGATGCAAACAGAGTGAAGAGATCATGTCAGATAGCTTTAATCTTCCCAATGTAATAGGAAGCTAAGCCAAGAGCTCTAGTGATATAAGCAGCAAGAAGAACTATTTTCTAACTTATCATTTTAGTGATAATAGTGAGAAACAGATTAATCAGGTAATATGTGGGAAACCATGCCTTGTGTCTTATCATAGCAAAGAATTGGAAGGAGAGCATTTGTCTATTGGTAGGACACATTATGGTACGTTAATATAATGTAATATCATGCCATAAGAAATGACAAATATGAATATTTCAGAGCAACTTGAGAAGGATTGTTTGAACAATATAGATCAAAAAAAGCAGGAATTAAAGAACAACTTACACCATAATTATTACCACTGTAAAGAGAAACATTTCTATTTCTTCAAGATCAAAGAACTCTGACCAATATAGTGAAAAACCATGACTTCCAAGAATGGATGGTGAAGTTTAAAATAATGATGTCTGGCAGAATAGTAATGTACATTTCCAGATGTGTCCGTGTGTTGATATATACAGCTAGTCAATGATCTACAAATCACTTAATCTTGTTTGCCTCCATTTCCTCATCTGTAAAATAAGCTGGAGAAGAAAATAGCTAAACACTCTAGTATCTTTGCAAAGGAAACTCCGAAAGGCATTGCAAAAAGCTGGAGATGACAACTCAAAATGAATCTAAAGCATATTTATATTACCATAAAGAAGGATATTGTATCAGAGATGGAGGAATCATTGGTATATAACCGGGATTATGCTGGAACCAGCTCAAAGCAAGTTCATGAGAGCAGACTGCTAAATTTTCAGTATGATCGTTTATATCTTAGAAGTCAATAAATGCTGCAAGCCAAGACTTGATTTATTGTTTTTGTTGATTCTTTAGACTTAAGAAAGTGATGAAAAAAATCTTAATGATTCAAATCAAATTTAAGTGTTTCGTGTATACATTTTTCTTTCTTGGAGACTTGGTTGTTAAACACTTACTACCACACCATTGGATATAAGAATGATGTAAAAAAAAGTCATAGCATCAACAGTACTTTTAAAAAGAAAAAATAAAACAAAAGGAACATTGACCATGAACTAGATTATGAGCACCATAAGATAATGGGTCTATCTTATAACACATTTCTCTCTTTTACAATCCAGTACAGAGCCTTGTAATAGTATATGCTGTGTGTTTTTTGATCAATAAAGATAAATGAAATGAAATCAGCATAAGAAAGGAAACCTACCACATTATTTAAAAGAGAGACATCTGGATAAGGTTTTTATATTAAAGGGAAATTCAAGAGAGAAATGACGTAAGAACAGGAGATAACTCTAAGGACTTCACTATATTCCTCTTGGAATATGCTGAGAACTAATTGAGGATGTAGTTTATTATGGTGTGATCAAGTGAGATTATGTATCTAAAGGTCACTTCCATTACCACATAATACTATAAAAATGTATTACAAGAAATCAGGATCTTTATAAAAGAGGGAAAAGGACCCACATAATGCAAAAATATTTGTAGGAGCTATTTTTGTGGTGGCAAAGAACTAGAAATTGAGTGAATGTCCATCAGCTGGGGAATGGCTCAATAAGTTATGATATATGAATGTAATGGAATATTATTGTTCTATAAGAAGTGACCAGACATTGCAGAAAAGCCTAGAAAGATTTATCTGAACTGATGCTAAGTGAAGTGAGCAGAATCAAGAGAACATTGTACACAGCAAAACAAGATTATGAATTGATCAACTCAACAATATGGTGATTCAAGGCAATTCCAATAGATTTGGGAGGAAAAAAATGTCATCTGTATCCAGAGAGAATTATGGGAGACTGAATTCGAATTGAAGCATAGTATTTCCATCTTTTGTTTGTTTGCTTGTTTTTTCTTTCTCATGATTTTTCCATTTTGTTCTGGTTTTTCTTTCACAACATGACTTACATGGAAATATGTTTTAAATGATGGTACATGCATAATCTGGATCAGATTGCTTATTGTCTTAAGGAAAAGGGAAGTAAAGAAGAGAAGGCAAAAAAATTTGGAACTCAAAAATCTTACAAAAATGAATGTTGAAAACTATTCTTACATATAATTAGAAAAATAAAATACTATTGAGAGGGAGGGAAAGAAATGAAAACAGGATCTTTCCCCCTTTTTCTTTTCGTAGTGAGAGTCTGGGGAAAATCAACGGAATTGTCAAGAAAATGTCACATATGTCCCATGGACTGCTAGTCTATTTCTTAAAAGGAATTAAAAGGCATTCAAAAATGCAAAAATGCATGAATCAAAAAATGATTCATATAAATTGACTAAGACAAAATCTTAGCAGCCTCATACCCTTCTCACTTTGTTGGTATTCATGGAGTATGAGAGGGAGATAGAACACTAGGATACAGACTGGCTTTCTCTCTATATTCAGTTTCTTGAGGGGAGTGGGGCAGGTCCACACAAATGAAGGGCTCACTCACTGTACACTTGCCTGACACTCATTCCTTTCCTCCCTCCCTCTTCTATATATATTCACTGAATCAAATGCTCATACTTTTCCATGGTCCCTCCAAATTCTCCAAAGCATCATCATGGAACTTGCTCATTCACCATAGCACTCTGTCCCATACACACTGTGAACCCTCTGGATTATAATTCATTCCTCCCTCAAATCACCCATCTCATTCTCCACAGAGTTCAGTTCTTTGCCTCTGCCCCTTCCTTCACCACACCTGGCCAAGTTCCAACCACTCCACAAACAATAGGAGCACAAGGCTAATTCCAGATTCCCTGAAATGGCCTGGGAAATTGGAGGCAGCTGCATGTCTTTGCAACCTTAAGCAGGCAGCTGCTCTTCTTTTCCTAGTTCCTGGATCACAGCATTTCCAGCCTGGATGGGACTATAGTGGTCATCTAATTCAACAGACTCCCTGCTGTGACATCACCAATAAATTAATAAATAGTAATCTAGCTCCCTCCTCTCTGAGGCAACCCATTTTACTTGGGAATGACTGATTTTTTTATTTGTCTTAATATCAAGTTTAAAACTATCTCTTTGACAGTTCTAGAAAATTATAACATAGAAAAAAATATATGAAGAAACAAAAGAGAGAGACAGAGACAGTCAGAAATTCAGGGACAGAGGCGGAGACACAAAGACAGAGTTAGAGAGACAGAGGATTGTTGAGGTGTAAAATGGATAATTTTGATTATATTAAAAAGTTCTTATATAAAGAAAATCAATGTAGCCATGGGTTAGAAGGAAAGCAGAAAATTGGGGGAAATTTTCATAAACGACCTCTCAGATAAAGATCTCATTTCTCAAATATATAAAGAAATCAGTCAAATTTATAAAAATATGAGATATACCTCATCTAATAAATGCTCAAAGGCTATAAATAGGCAGTTTTTCAATGAAAGCACCAAACCTATATATATATGAAAAAAATCATTATTGAATAGAGAAATTGGTCAAAATGATAGATGCTCTTCAGTTGGGGAATGGCTAAATAAGTTATGGCATATGATTGTGATTGAATACTACTGTGATATAAGAAACAATAATCCATTTGATTTAGAAAAACATGAAAAGACTTGGATCTATGAAACAAGATGCTGTCTATCTCCAGAGAAAGAAATGACAAATAGAAATAGGAATAGTTTAGTCTTACATATATGTATATGTGTATGTATATGTACATATACGTATTATAGATATATATGTATTGTGTATGTGCATATTATCATTTATAATTTTGTACATATACATATATATTCATGTTTAATTGTAGGCTTCTCTAGGGTAGAGTGAGGAGAGAAGAAAAAAAAATAAAATAAAAACTGCAGAGAAGAGAATAAAAGAAAACTTGGAAGCACAGAAAAACTGGGTAGATTTGAAAACAATGTATGATTTAAAAAAAAAAAAAGAAAACAATGTATGATTTTTAAATAAATAGTTTGAATTGGAAATTTATTGTTTTATACTGAATCCTCTCTTATGTTCTGCTCTATACATAGAAATGTTTTTTTTTCTTTTCTTGTATTTAAGTTTTAAATGAATAAAAAAATTTTCAAAAGAACCTTCTACCTATTACTCATAATTCTGTCCTCTGAGACCCAGAGCAAGGTCCTTTTAACTCACATGATAACCTATCACATACTTGATGACAACTATCATCCCCAAGTCTTTACTAACCTGCTTGCTCCCCCTCTTGGCAAAAGGACAAGATTATCTCCAGGTTGTCACTTGGTCAAACAACAAACAGGTTTTAAGTACCTATTTATGTTCGAGACATTGTGCTGAGACACAAGATACATATAGGATACAAAGAAAGGGGGAAAAAAAACAGTCCCTATACTCAGGGAATTCATGTTTCAAAGAGAAAGAACATGAAAACAATTCTATATAAGCAAGACTATAGAGGATAAATTAGCTCCATCACTATGAATTGGTCCAACCATTTTGGAAAAAACAACCTGGAACTGTGCCCCCAAATTTACTAAACTATGCATACTAGTGTTTTCAATATCCAATTATACTTTAGAGAGATCAAAGGAAAAAAAAAGGATCCATATGTATAAAAATATTTATAGCAGCTCTTTTTTATAATAATGAAAAACTAGAAAATAAAATGGTACCTATCCTTTGGGGAATGGTTGAGTGAATTATGGTAAATGAATATAATAGAATTCTCTTGTGTTATAAAAAATGTTGAAAAAGACAGTTTTAGAGGAACCTGGGAAGACTTATTTGAATTGTTGCATAGTAAAGTGAACAAAACCAGGAGAACAAGTTATAATGACATTATAAAAACAATTTTGAAAGATTGAAAAGCACTAATCAACAGTGACCACCAATGAGAGTATCTACTTGCTTCTTGACAGAGAGATGATGAATTTAGGGTGCAAAATAAGATGTATTTGGGACATGCATAATCCAGAAATCTGTTTTGATTAACTATTGTGTGTGTTATAAGGATTTTATCTTATTTTTTCCATTGGGTGATTAAGGAGGAGAGATAAGAAGTGAGAAAATACATTTTTGATAATTGAAAAAAATTAAATTGCAATTTAAAAAGGAAAATCAGGAAAACATTGGAATTCCTCTATTCTTAAAATACTACTACTTGAAATACATGATTTTTCTAATAGAACTTACAGAAATTTGGCAATAATATCTGGCATCTCTTTTAATAATCAATTCTATAGTTCATCAGGACCAGGTAACTAAAATTCATCAAGGATTACTATGTTTTCTTCTCCTACTAATTCCTTACTAAGCATGGGTATAACTTCTCATTAGGCATTTTTACTGTGTAACACTCAATGCAAATATTTTATTTTTCAAAGAAAAATAGAGAATAAAAATCAAATAGTTATGCCTTCACTCTTATCCATTATGATCATTCTTCCCACTACAAGAAAAGTCCCTGTTCTTTTTTTGATCTTCCTTGTTCTCCCAATGTAGCATTTTTAAAAATCCTTTTTTTTTTTTTGTCCTTAGCTGCCCTTAACAGCCTTAGCGCATTCTGAGCTTAAGCATTCCAGACACCATTTTTACATTCATCTTCACTTTATCTGACTTTGCTTCCATATTTTGTAAAGTTCTTTTAAAAATCTAAATTGGTTGGTAAAAACCCTGTGAATTCATATCTGTTTCTTCAGACAATTTTTTTTCTCCCTCTTCATTACAATTGCTTTTCTTTGTGCCAAAAGCTTATTGTGAGCATCTTCCTTTCCTCCCTCGACTGATTTCCCCTGAAGCACTTTAATCCATGGGATCCTCCCTATATTTCCTCTGAACTCTTTGAAATCTATCTTCACAAAATCTAGGGTACATGTCAGACTATGCTTAAACTTCCTTTCTTTCTCTATCACAAGATCTATGGTAGAGTGTTCACATCCTGACAATGGTTCCACCATTTCTTCCCCAATAACCAGACTCCATTTGTTATAGAGAATCAGATTAAAGTTTCCCTTTATTTCATTTCTCCACTTTTTGAAGGGTAAAATTATTGTTGTCATAGCAATAAAATATTTACTGCTTTTCTTTTGTCAGACAGTACAGATGTCTAAATACTTGAAGTCTGCCATCACTACTATATTATGCCTCTGTCATAAGTTTGTGCTGTTTCCCAAATACCTCATCTATTTATTCTTTATATCTAGGTGGCCTGTGACATAGGAAGGCAGGTGGGTGGATGATGGATTGGAATGATGAGAGATTTGGAAGCTGAATGGGAGGATGGTGGTGATGATAGGAAAGAGAAACTATCCTGAAATTTGGGAGAAGTGAAAAGGATGTTCATAGTATCAGGACCAATGCTGCGACTTCTCATTAACAAGTGACTACTTGGAGAAATTTTGGAACATTGGAATCAAGGAAATGAAGACCTGCCTCTGGTGGATAAATATCTCTGTCTATATGGCTGCTTTAAGGGATTTGTTCAGTCATTTTTCAATTGAGCTATATGAACAAAATTATAAAACATTTTTTTCACACAAATTAAGACAAATCTAAACAGTAGAAGAAATATTAACTGCTCATGGGTAAGCCAAGCCAATATAATAAAAATGATAATACCAACTAAATTAATTTTCTTATTCAGTATAATGCTAATCAAACTACCAAAGAATTATTTTGTTGCACTAGAAAAAGTAAATACAAAATTCACCTGGAAGAACAAAATATCAAGAATATTAAGAGAATAAATGGGGGAAAGGAGGAAATGAAGTAAGGTAGACTAGCATTACCATATTTCAAGCCATAGTACAAAATGGTAATCATCAAAACTATCTAGTACTAGATAAGAAATAGCATGGCTGAACAATAAAATAGATCAGGTACACAATATATGCAGAAGTAAATAATCACAGTAAGCCAGCATTTGATAAATTCAAAGATCCAAGTTTTGGGAGCCAGCATTCATCATTCAACAAAAAACTACTGAGAACACTGGAAAGTAGACAGAGCCAGTCATGGGCAACATCTCACACCTTATATCCTTTATATTTTCACCTTATGGTCAAAATGAGTACATTGTAGACATAAAGGGTAATATCATAAGGAATTTAGGGTAGTTCTGAAAAAAATCTATGAAGAAAGGAAAAATTTATGACTAATTAGAAAATAGAGAGAATCATGAGAGGTAAAACAGATAATTTTTTATTGCATTAAATTAAAAAAGGGGTTGCATAAACAAAACCAATTCAGTCAAAATTAGAAGAAAAACAAAATACTGTGGGTGAAGGAGAAGGGTAATTTTATAGCAAGTTTCTCTGGTAAATGTCTAATTTTTCAAATATACAAGGAATTGAGTCAAATTTGTTTTTAAAAATTTTTTTCCAATTGGCAAATAGTTAGAGGCATTTGAAAACAGGTAGTTTTGATCAGCAGGCCAATTTCAGAAAGAGCTAGAGAGAATTGCATCAACTGATCCTAAGTGAAGTGAGTAGAACCAAGAAAATATTGTACACAGTAACATGATTAGGTGATGATCAACTGTGATGGAGTTGGATTTTTTTCAACAATGATAGCCAATTCCAATAAATTTGCAATAGAGACAGTCATCATCTGCATCCAGAGAGAGGACAGTGGGGACTGAATATGGATCACAAAATTGTATTTTCACCTGTTTTTGTTGTTTTTTTATTTGTATTTTTTCCTCATTTTTTCCCCTTGATCTGATTTTTCTTGTGCAGCATGATGTGGAAATATGTTTAGAAGAATTGCACATGTTTAACCTATGTTGGATTACTTGCTGAGAAGGGAAAAGAGGAAGAGAAAGGGAGAAAAATTTGTAACACAAAGATTTGCAAGAGAGAATGCTGAAAACTATCTTTGCATGTATTTTTAAAAATAAAGAGCCATTATTATTTAAAAAACAAAGAAAACAAGCAGTTTTTAGAAGAAAAAAATCAAGGCTATCAATAATCCTATAAAAATCTTCTAAATTGCTAATAATTAAAGAAATACAAATTAAAACAATTCTAAGATACTACCTCACACCTATCAGATCAGCTAACTGAACCAGAAAAGAAAATGACAAATACTGGAATGGATGTAGAAAACGATTTAAAAGTATGTCCAAAGAGCTATACAACCATGCATACCCTTTGATTCAGCAATATCAACCTTAGGTCTTTATTCCAAAGAGATCAAAGAAAAATAAAGATAATCTATTTATACAAAATATTTATAGCAGTTCTTTTTGTGGTGGCAAAAAAAAGAGGAAACTATTAGGTTGTCCATCAACTGGAAAATGACTGAACAATAATTGCAATGGAATACTATTACTCTCTAAGAAATGACAAAGGAGATGATTTCAGAAAAACCTGGGAAAGCATAAAAAATGATACAAAGGGGAATGAACAAAACCAGGAGAATATTGTACACAGTAACACCAATATCGTAACAATGATCAACTGTAAAAGACCTAGTTATTCTGATCAATACAATGATCCATAGCAAATGCAAAGGAACCATGATAAACAATGCTTTCCACCTTCAGAGAGAGAAATGATGAACTCTGAATATAGATCAAAGCATTTTTTCCATTTTCTTTATTCTTCTTGCTTTTTTGGTAACATGGATAATATGGAAATATATTTTGCATTATTTCACACATATCACAAGTATCATTGCTTGACTTTTCAATAGATTGGGGAGGGGATGGAGGAAAGGAAAGGACTTAGAATTGAATATTTTAAAAATGCATGTAAAATGAATATTTTATAGTAGAAAGCCAAGTATAAAAATGGTTTACCATAAAGTCAGATATAGGGTATATTATTAATGCTATGAGCCCAGTAGTACAATAAGTGCTGGTTCTGTGAATACAAAGAAAAACAGTCCTTAGGGAATTTATATTCTGTAAATATGAATATACTCCCATTCTTGTATGAGGATTGGTGGTTAAGTATATATATGAAGGCTTAAAACAAAATGTAAAATTAGAAAATTAGTGCTCAATTCACTTAAGGAAACAGGAATGATTGTGCCATGTTATATCATAAAATGTTAGACCTAAAAGTTCTTCAGAATCATTTAGTCAAAATTCGGTTTTGTCCTCATTCGGTTGATAAGAAGTTCAGATTTGCAAAGCAATTTGTCTCAGCTCACTCAATTAACCAGTTTCAAAGCATAGGTAGACCCCATGTATCCTGAGTCATCACATAGTGTATGTTTTTCTGTACCACTATTTTCTTCACAAAATGCTTTACCTTCTGAACAATTATATTTACCAGGAGTTCTTAATCTTTCTTATATTACAGTCTTCTTTGGCAATCTGATGAAGCCTATGGATCCCTCAGAAATGATATTTTTAAATGCATAAAATAAAATAAATGTTACAAAGAAAATCAAAGGTTAGTGAAAATAAAGTATCCTTTTCCCATTGAAGTTCATGGAACTCCTGAAATCTATCCACAAAACCCAGCTCTGTGCCACAAACATCCATGACTACTCTGAAAGACTTAGGTGAAAAATCCTTTACATGCCCAGAGAAGGAATTGTGTATGAACACAAATTGAAGCATTCTGATTCTCGCTCTCTCTCTCTGTCTCTGTCTCTGTCTGTCTCTGTCTCTCTCTATGGGTCTCTCTTTCTTTCTCTCTCTCTCTCTCTCTTTTTCTTTTTAATTTAATTTTTCTTGAGATTTTTTTTTTCATTAGCATAGGAGATTTGTTTCCTTTCACAATTTGACTTTTATGGAAATGTTTTGCACAACTTCACATATGGTTTCTTAATTGTGGGAGGGGATAAGGGATAAGGGAAAGAACCTAGAACTTTAAAAAATTTGATGTAAAAATAATTGTTTTGAATGTAACTAAGGGAAATATTAAATAAATAGAAAAAAAAAAGGAGTAGCTCTATACTAGATAATATAGGACAGAGAAAGTAGGGTGTGCAGAAAATAATGGACCTGGAACAAGGAGAGACAGTGTTGTCTCTGATCTTCCTAGTTGGGTGGGCACAGACAGGCTTTTTTGTTTTGTTTTGTTTTGTTTTCTGCGGGAGGCAATTGGGGTTCAGTGAGTTGCCAGGGTCACACAGCTAGGAAATACTAAGTGTCTGAACTCAGATTCTCCTGACTCCAAAGCCAGTGCACTATACACTGGGCCATCTAGCTGCTTCCACAGAGAGGTTTTTAGCCACCATGAGCCTAAGCTTCCTTATCTATACATTTAGAGTAAAAATACTAGTAAGTGAGAAGCAGCATGGCTTTGTAGGTAGAGAGCTAGCCTGAATCAAGAAGATCTAAAGTCCTGCCTCTGTCACATTCTGATTATTTGATCCTGATCAAGTCACTATCTCTCAGTTTCCTCAGGCAACTTTCAGGAATAAATTGCCTAGTAGACCTTGGTGAAGAGAATTTCTTTACTGGAAGTTCTCCATCCAGTGATATCAAACTCAAATAGAAACAGATCCCTGCAGCTGCATATTGTCTTAGAAAACCATAAATTAAAATTATCTGTGTTACAAGGTATGTTTATTTTATAAACACTCCCCAATTGTGTTTTGATCTGATTTGGGTTGAAATAGAGGCTTTGGTAGGGAATTTTGGAGGGGCATGCGGCCAGAAGGTCAGTGAGTTTGACATCTGTCCTACACCAATGAAATCACAATTTTGGTAAAAAAAAAAAAAAAAAAATGAAAACAATAACAACAAAGCCAGAACATGTAACCTCTGCTTTTAGTGGTACTCTGAGAGTCAAACCAGATGATGGATAGACAGACAGGTGATAGATACATACAAGGGTGTTTACAGAATAATAGCGATTACTATCTTGACAACATTTGGTCACAGCTGTTCCCCACCTACAGTTCTATCACTTGGACTACTATCTGGTGGCCAGAAGTGTTTGTGCCCACTTCCCCGGTGGCCTCAAACTGGCACTGCTCAGAGCTGGCACTAATCCCCTTCCAATGACAATTCAGGATTAGGGTGAGAAGCAATACCATCCAGGGAAAAGCAGGATCAGAGTGCTCTGGAAGTAAAGACAGGAACAAGCTGTAGGCTGTTCAAAGTGCATTGCATTGGTGGGTCATAGATTTCTAGTTGGAAGGAGCCTTAGAAATGATGGCACTTCCTTAATTATGCAGCAGAGACAGAAGCAGAGATGTAGCCTGTCCAAGGAAGACACTAGGTAGTCCCAGTGTTAACAAAGTAATACTCCAATCCTCCTTGATGGCAGGGTATGTTTCTTTCATTGTTTTTGTAGCCCTAGCACCTAAGACATAGAAGGCATTTAATAAATACTTGTTGATTGTATGGCACCAGAACTCATACATCCAAAGATGGTGGTCAGTTCTTCAAGGTGGTCGACTAAGGTTACTCTGGGCTTAAAAATGCTAATAAATGTGTCAACAATCTGTATAAATGAGCAACATGGATGTTTGCAATTAAAAGTGTGACTTTATTTGACTGGTGTGACATAAGTTTTGCCTTTTGCATTTTAACACAGTGCATAGCACACAGTGTTCAAAAATACTTTTTGAATCATTGATTGATTCCTGCCTCCATGATTTATTCAATTTAACAAAATGCAATTCACCAAAGTTTTCCTGCTTATGATCCCAACCCAGTGAGTTAGGTGCTGTGAGGAGATAATGGACCCCTGTCCTTAAGGACACTCCTATCTTCTGTCCTACTGAGAGTCAGCTAGCATTCATGTGATCTCTCCTTATATGGAGGCTTACTTCACTTCCTAAAATAGCATCATAAGTCATAGCAACATAGGGATCTTAAAAGTCATCTAATCGAACCCCCTTATGCTTCAGATGACATATTTGTTCCAAAAATTATCTAAGCACTATAAATGATTACTGGAAAAGCTAGATGGCACAGTGGATAGAGCTCCATGATTGGAATCAAGAAATCCTGAATTTAAATATGGTTTCAGACCCTTACTATCTGTGTGACCCTGGGAAAGCCACTTAATCTTGTTTGCCTTAGTTTCCTCATCTGCAAAATGAACTGGAGAAGGGAATGGCAAACCACTCCAGTATCTTTGCCCAACAAACCCTAAATGGAAGAGTCAGATACAATGAAACAACACAAATGGCTGTTAAGGATTCTTCCAGCTCTAAACTGGCATGTTTCTGTGGAGGGTTACTAGTGATACAGGATAGAGTCTGGAGTCAGAAATCTGAGTTCAAATCCAGCCTCAGATACTAACTAGTGGAATGACCTGGGCAAGTTACTTAATCTCAGTTACCTGAATAACTGAGGTATAAAATAGAGGTAACACTGATACCTATCTCACAAGATTTTTATGAGCATCAAATAAACTAATATTTTAAGTTCTTAGAACATAATAAATGTGACATAAATGTTTATTCTGTCTTTTCTGGACTTCTCATTATTTTTTTCCTTTAATTCAAATCATTTTTATTTTATTATTGGATCTTCTGATTCTAAGGAACTCTATGTAGAATACTTTTAATAATCAAGTTTTAATAGATATTTTCTAAGTTTAACTTTTTCCAGATTCAATTTGCTTAAAGTGGAGATCACATGTAGTGATCTTTCCTGACAAAAAAAAAACTAGGGACCCATGAGCTAACTAAAGAGGACAGGATATATTATCTTCCACCTTTTTTCTAGCTGATTAACTGTATGGTAAGGGTAGCAATTTGCCGACAATCTCAACACAGACAAAAAGGTGAGTACATGGATTGAATTAGTTCTTTACTCCCAGAGGATGGTCATTTCAGGTCAACTGCAGGTGAGCTAGGAAAGCTGCCTGAAAGAGTTGACCTTCCCCAGGGAAACCTGAATTACAATTTATAGAGTGTTCAAGCTAGAACGTGTCTTAGATATGACTTAGTTAACTCCTTTTTTTAATGAGTAAGGAAACAGAGGCTCTGAGAACTAAAATAATTTGCCCACGGTAATAAAGCAAAGAAGTGGCAGAATAGATAATGATGTGTTTCACTAAGAATACCTATTTGATTGGCAGTGAGGTAGTATAATGGATGGGCAGCTAGATAGTACCATAGTGGATAGAGTGCCAGACCTGGAGTCAGGGAAACTAACCTTCCTAAGTTCAAAGCTGGCCTAAGACACTTACTGCCAGTGTGATCTTGGGCATGTTACTTAATCCAGTTTACCTCAGTTTCTTCATCTGAAAATGATCTGGAGAAGGAAATGGTGAACCACTCTAGTATCATTGCCAAGAAAACTCCAAATGGGATTAGAAAGAGTTGGGCACAACAAAAAAAAACAATTCAACAACAACAGAGTATGAATATATTCCTGGATTTGGAGTCAGAAAGATCTGCATTTGAATCCTGTCTCAGATATTTATTAGCTGTGCGATTCTACATAAGTCATTTAACCTCCTTCAGGTTCAGTTTCCTCAACTGCACCTCCCACCATAATGTTATTATGAGGATCAAAAAAAAAAAAATTCTATGTGCAAAGCACATTGTATACCTTAAAGCGCTATATAAACTATATATTTATTCTCAAAAAAACACATTTATTAAATGCCTACTGTATACAAAGCTTAATTCTAGGACTGAGGAAGAAACAAAGGTTAGATGCAACATAGTCATCTTTGTGGAGCTCACATTCTAATGAGGATATGACAGCTAAACAGATAAATGTAACACAAAGAAATTTATAAGCACTGAAAGAGGCAATAAAATGACACAAGGAGAAAAAAGAGGAAAGGAGATTGGGAAAGCTTTCTTGAATTTAAATTGTATATTAAAGAATGTTCAGTTTCATTTAGTAAGCAATAGAAAGCCACTGAAGATTTTTGAGCACAAGAGTGATAAGACCAAATTCATTCATGAGGAGGATAATTCAGCCACAGTCAGATGCATTGTAACTGGATCCTAACATAGTGATGTCATTTTGGTCCTCTTTGAGAACAAAGGACAATTCTAGGGACAGTTAGATGATAGTGGATAGAGCACCAGCCTCAGAGTCAGAAGGACTTCAAACACTTAACACTTACTGGCTGTGTGACCCTAGACAAGTCACTTAACCCCAATTGCCTCAGGAAAAAAAAAGTAAAAATAAGGCAAAAATATAAGAAACACCAATCAAATAGAACCAGAATTACAGGATTTGGTAGCTGATTGACTGTGAGAGATGAGGCTATTGCATTAATACTCACATTCTCACCTCTTCCAATGACTCACTGTGAACTTGATTAAATCACTTTACATTTATAACATATAGTATGCCTATGTGTATTGGGATAACTATGGGGGTTGTTTGTTTAAATTTTTTTAAGTTTTTCAATTGCTTCAGGAAGGAGCAGAAATCTCATTCCCTCTCCTCTAACCAGGGAAGTAATGGAGAAGTTGACATGACCACAATAGTCCCTAACCCTCCCTTCTCTGCCTCTCCCCATAGATAACTAGCTGCTATTTTTAGATCCTACAGGAGATGACTCAGATCCATGCTTGACCAACTTGAAGAGTTTGTTTTGTTTTGTTTTGTTTTGTTTTGTTTTGTTTTTACAATTTTACAAATAGAAAATCAATATAAATGAGATTATTTCTCTTAGCCACTGAACTCTCAGCCAGGGAAACATATATTTCTATTTTTGTCTAAATTACTTGGTATCATTGCTCCCCTCCCCTTTTCCCTGACTTTTCTTTCACAACAATGAAGAACACAGGTCAGAAAATCATAATCAATCAAGTTACTATATTATATTCTATATATGTATAAATATATAGTATATAATTATCTAGAGCAGAGGTTCTTGATTTGGGGGAGGGGGTGTCATGGACCCCTTTGATGTCCTGGTGAAATCTATAGATTTTTTCTCAGGTTTTTGAATGTATAAAATATACCAAATTACCAAAAAAAACCCAATTGTATTGAAATATGATTATCAAAATGTTTTTTAAAAAAAATGGGCACGGACCCCAATCTAAAGTAATATGGCACTCAAATAAAACTGAAATTGCAAATATAACTATAAAGAATTAGAAAACTTTGCATTTCCCATCCCCTCAGACAAAGAGGAAGGGGGAAAAGTCACTTTGAGTTCTCTTGAAAAGCACAATCAAACTTTTCTCTTGCTTCAACCCCAAAGCATATCCTATCAGGGCACAATGGATAAAGAAAGCTTCCTATAGCCCAAATCACTACATCTATATGTGTAGTTACTCATTTCCTCAACATCACTTGAATCATCCCACTTTCCCCCTCTTTATAAGTTGATGAACAGAAAAATAAACCTCACCTTGAAACCACTGACCCTATCACCCAACACTTAGTTCTAACCTCCATGCATTTCCTCCCTTTTCCTCCCTAGGTTTCACTTTCCCTTTTCTTCACCACAAGGGAAGGAACAGTTTGTCTTTTGTGGAAGTAGTGACAGCCCTGTTTTCAGAGCGTTGGACATATAAATGCTACAGACCTTACTTCTGCCAGCCAAAAAAAAATCAACTCTAAATTCCTCACTACGCAGGAAAGAATGAGCAGAAAAAATACTAGAATGTTTAGTCCTAGGTTGTTCAGTTCTATCCAAGAAGTAGAACATAGAATTATCTTGAATGTATCCTGGGTATATATGTGTATATATGTGTGTGTGTAAGTATATATATACTTAACTATATATATTCAAGCATGCACACATAAATGCAGACAAATGTATAGATCTATACACTTATGTGTGTGCACATAAGTATACATATATAAACATATGTATGTGTGTATATTTGTGTGTGTGGACAGAAAGACAGAGACAGACAGACACCCACACCCACAGAGAATTATGTTGTTTCCCCATGAGATCATAAGCTTCCATGGGTTGTTTTTGTCTTTCTTAGTATCCCCAAGTTTAGTACTTGCACACATGGCACATGGTAGGTGCTTAATATGTATTTGAATGGGTTGCCTTGACTTGTAAAAAAAAAAAAAATTAGAGCAAAAGCTGAAAAAATTGCTCAGGTTCCCTCTTGGAGTTAAGTAAAAAGGCAGAGAAGTTTTTTATCATCTGGCTCTTAGGCATAGCTACCTACCCCCCAAAAAATCAGAGTATCTGAGCTGGAAAGAACTTTTCATACATAGAAATGTCTCTTCAGGCTCTGCTTCTCTCACGTCTCCTTTCAGCTAGTGAATTTGCTTTAGATGCAACAGTAGCTACTTAAGACTCTACATTTTCTTGGTCTCTTTCTAAAAGACTACACCTGAGGACCCTGGTCCTACAGTGCTCACTTATTAGGGGAAAATCTTTGAACTACACTTCCCATAATACCAGCAGTCTTGGTGATGTCAGCCAGAGCACTGTAATTGGTTAGACATCCTTTTAGAATGCTGAGTTTAAAGTGCTGAATCCAGGAAAGGTATAAGGAATGCTAATTTTGGAATGGGGATTGCAGAAGTAGTAAGGGAGGGGAACAAATGGAGGAGGGAACACTTAGGTAAAGACCAAAGCAATAAATAGCATGGATACAAAAACAGAGCCCATGGATCTTGAATATCATTCTTGAATTCTGTTGTCTCACCATACCCTGATGGTGACTTATGGGTCATATCTGGAACTCAGCCTGAAGCAAACAGTGCTCCCTACTTAGACAGTACAGTGCAGTTTGGAAACCAAGCTACAACACCATGATCATGAGTTTGAATTGATGTTTCCCTCTGTCATCTTTTGGGCACATAGGAGATTTGAATGGGGCTTTGTCTCATCTAGAGATATGGGAGGTATCCAGCATCCAGGAATGGACACCAAAAATATTTAACATTGGATTCACTTCCAGATTATTATCTTTCTATTATTTTTCACTAAGTGTCTTTTTACTTTGAATTCATGTTTATTCTGTTCTGGTCTGAAAAATAGAAGTCATTGGTTAAGAGTTTGTAGCTTTGTAATTACATATACAGGGATAGTATCTGGAAAGTAGCAATGGTCTCAAAACTTTGAGGAGAACCTGACACGTGTATTTGCCAGGGTTCCTAATTTGTAAAATAAGGAATATAATAATTCTTGTTGTATACTTAACTTATATGTCAGATAGCTAGATAGTCATGTTAATAATGTCTTTACAATGTTTTGAGCTCTTTGGGATAAAGATAGTCATGGAAATTAAATTATCATTATTCCTTTTCTCAAAAATGTGGTTTTCAAAAACATACAAATCCAATTTACCTTTTAGAGGGGCTAATATTTCCAGCATGGAAAAGTTCCCTGAGAATCTTGCCTCAGGGTGTGATATATGCCATCTGTTTCATAGTTCAACATGTATTAACTAAAATTCAGTACATCCTGAAGTCCTAGCTGAATCTTCCCACAGAAAATTTTAACTCTTTCTGGTAAATATGTCAATACAGGCCATGATAAAAATGGATAGGAAAATAGGAGGCAGCAGGAGGGGAGAATTATCCCAAGTTTTATCTCCCTAACCTGGCAGCTGGATTAGTAGAATCAAGAAAGTATGGAACCATGATATTTGAACAAGAAAGAGTAGAATGCAAGAGAAGGAAAAGGAGGAAGAGAACACTGAGGAAACCCTTTTGCAAATTATATCACTGAAGGGAATTTGCTGAGAAGGGCCTTTCTCCATCCCTAAGACTATCAGTCTGCCATAAAATCTATCAGCACTCTTTTTGAGCAAGTGAAGTGACAGAATTAATTCTCCTAACAGACTTCCCCTTCGATGAAGTGGTAAGTGGAGGTGTAAAAAGGAAAAAAGAAAAGTTAGAGGCTGCTGTCGAGAACCATGCAGACTTATTCTCCTGATTATTCACTTACTGAAGCCAATGTAGGAAGAAAGACATGTTTGCACACCTGTGAAGATGGCAAGCATGCAAGTTCATTAGTTATCAGCATCCTTGACCTATAGATTTCTTTCATGAGAAGCTACCACATTTCAAAGAAGTGATGTCTAGGTGGGGGAAGAAAGAGAATGAGGAAAGGAGTAGGATGGAAATGAAAGAGAAGAAAGAAGAAGAAATTCTTTCTCTATTTCACACTATTCACACTATAGTGTGAATAAAAGAGAAACCTGTCCCTCCCTCTCCCTTTCCTTCTTCTTCAATAAGGTTCTTCAAATCTCTTCCCATATAAGGCTCTTCCTTTGAGTTAACTGATACAATGCACAACTATGTAACCCCAGTTATCTGGAGCAGATGTTTTGATTACTGCACTTCTCAGGGCTTGTGCAATTTTTTTTTTCCATAGGACTAAGGGAAATGAAGAATGGATATGTCAATTAAACAGAAAAACTTAATTACTGGCATGTGTACCAGGCATATAAATCAATAAAATTTGCTCAGGAAAGTTTCTGAAATATAGCTAATAAATAATAAAAGGTTTGATCCAATTCAAAGATTCCACAATTTAGTGGAAAAAAGATGAAAAATTTCAAATGCATTGAGCTTTTGGCCCTCTTGAGTTTATAACTTTTCCATTCATCAATCTGTGAAAAGTTAAAGGTTTGTAGTAGATGAAAGGAGATCAAGGAGGGACCTAGAAGTGACTCATTACTAGAGAAATGCCATAAGCTGAGCTTTGGAAAGATTCTAAACTTACTTCAGGAGCCTCTGCAGTACTAGAGCTATCACGGGATCACAGCTTTGTGAATTGCTCCTAGGTGGCACAATAGAGTACCAGACCTAGATTCTTCCTGACTTCAGGTCTTCCTGATCTGAATTCAAATCCTACCTTAGACATTAGCCTTGTGATCCTGGGTCTTTTCCTGGGTCTACCTCCATTGAGAGTGACAATAATACTAAGTATCTCCAATTGTTGTTGTGAAGTTAAATTATGTAATATTTGTAGTGCTTTACAAACTCTTATGTACTGTGTAAATTCAGAGAGCATAGCATCCTTTCTTACAGATCTGAAGGGAAGGAAGCTTCAAAGGATATAAGTGGAGTCACTTTCTAAGTAGACAAGAACTTGGCTTTCCCTTGAAGAAGCCATTAGTTACTGCACAAAAATAAAAGAATGAGTGCTGAGGATCCAAAAAGGCCATTATTGGATCTGGTCATTAAGAATAAGCTGAAGAAGCTTATTTGTTAAAAGAGAGGCTTTTTCTTTCTTTTTTCAACAAAGAGTAGAAATTGGGGAGGCTAGTAATAATGATGCCAAAAATGAACAAGAAAAAGAGAAAAAATTGTCAATGAAACATTTTAAATGCACAGAAGAGAACAGAAAGAAGCTGAGGGGAAAATAGACAAGCAGGAAAGCTTTGGAATCAATTTGTTAAATTTATTATATGATTGGGGAGAGAAGCAGCTGTATATGAAACCATTTTATATATGATACTTTTATTGTTTTTGTATATGACAATATTCATCTTTGTTGATGCTTGTCAAATTCAAAATAACCCAAAAAATTACATAAATAAAATGTGAAGAAATGAAGAGTGGGCAGTGGGTGTGGAAATTCATCTCCATTCACCTCTCTCTCAATGGATGACTTCACCTTATTGAAAAGACTGAAGTCATTAAATGAGTTTTTTCTTCAAGCCTCTTTCATATATCACAACCTCCTCTTCTCCTCTTTCATGTCAGTCTCAGAGGATTCAGTGTCATTTTTGTCTTTGTCAAGTTAAGTCTTCTACTTATGCTCTTGATTTCATCTGCATGCATCTCTTCTAAGACTTTGTTTTATGCACACACACACACACACACACACACACACACACACTATCTCCCTCTCTACTGGTTTATGTACCTCTGTCTAAAAACTTGCTCATGTCTCCCCTCACCCTAAAAAAAACTCCCTTTAATTGCTAGTCCAGAGAGTCATCATCCTCTATAGCTCTTTGCCTTCATCATTGAACCCAGAGAAAAAAATACTATTTATTCCTCAAACTCCAGAAATCTGATTTCCAACATCACCACTTTATGGAAATTTATCTCTCTAAAGAGAAACCTTTTAATCACTAAATCCAATGGCTTTTTCTAGTCCTCATCATTCATCCTTTGACCTTTATTCAATATTTGTCATTGATCACCTCCTCCTTTTAGGTACTATTTTCCTCCTCAGTTTCCATGAAACCATTCTTTCCTACTTTTTTTCTTATTTTTTATGGCCATAATTTATTTCACTGCCTCATCTTCCTGCTGTTATTCCATAAATTTTAGTATCTCTCAATTCTCTATTTCTTTTTTTCTTTTTTATCTACTCTCTCTTCATATACATATACTTATTTATATGCACATACA